>NC_090414.1:15927792-16054558 GCF_036365525.1 Heterodontus francisci | reverse complement strand
TGGGAATGGTGTGACAGTGCAGCTTGCACAGCTCCATTCTGCCCATCTGGAGAGTCAGAGTGCTCAGTTCACCTGCCACAGAAGGAGGCAGGAGCAAAGTGGGGGGGGGTCCCATAAAATGAATCCAGAGACCGAGGTGCAACCAGCCCGGCTCCCTCACCATATTCACCTGTTGGGAGAGGTTTGACTGGCTGTGCGGCATAACCCAAGTCAGGCACACCTTGCCAAAGCAGTGCCAGGCTGGGCATTCTGCACCACAAGGCCATCGCACCTTTGGGGCACTTGCCTGAGGTGGGGGAGGGGGGGGGCAGGAGAGAGAACATTCCCAGGGCGGGGTGCAGGGTTTGGTGGTTGGGTGGGGGATTTACCTGTAGTCGACGGCACAGCTGACAAGATGGGTGTGCAGGACTGTGATCACAGTGGGAGGGGTGTAGCCCAGAATCGGGTCGTCAATCACATCGAAGAAATCCATCAGCTGCAAGAGAAGCAACAGCACAGGCTGAATAATGGAGGAGGGTCAACAGGTTAAACACAGATACGCTGAGCAGCACAACAGATTCCGGACAGCGACATGCAGCTCTCCAGCAACGATCACATATGCAGGACGTTGCAAAGCACTCGGCAGCCAATTAATTATTTAAGTAACGTCACTGCTGTGTTGCAGCCACAGCAAGATCCCACGAGCAGCAACACAGTAATGACCAGATCATCAGTTTGAGTTGGTTGAGGGGTAAATATTGGCCCCAGCATACCGGGGAGAACTACCCACCACCCCCCCGTCCCCCGCCCTTCTTCCAATAGTAGCCGTGGGACCTTTTACACCCACCTGAGAGGGTAGATGGGGCCTCAGTTTAAACGTCTCATCAGAAAGATGGCACTTCCGACAGTGAGGCGCTCCCTGAATACTGACCCTCCGACAGTGCAGCGCTCCCTCAGTACTGGCACTGGGAGTGTTGGCCTAAATTTACACATGGCGGCAGGTTTTAAAAGCCTGGGCTGGCGGGAGGGGGAATACTCTTGCTCAGGTTCACCAGGAAGTCTGTTTCCCTGCTTGATACTCGCACTGCGTTCTTCCGCTGCTATTGTGAGGCAGGTATCAGCCAGGGGAGGCTGAGGGAGATGGGGTGGTCCACAGGGTGGAATGAGTTAACAGTGAGGAGTGGGTAGCTGTCGCTGCTTACCTGCTCGTGCCAGCTCTGGTTGGTTAGGGCCATCCGGTGACACAGGGTCGCCCCTTGCAGTCTCAGCGCAACCAGAAACTCCTGGAAATAAGGACAGAAAAGGTCAGGCAGAGACAGAGAGTGAGAGTGAGAGTGAGAGTGAGAGTGAGAGTGAGAGTGAGAGTGAGAGTGAGAGTGAGAGTGAGAGTGAGAGTGAGAGTGAGAGTGTGTGAGAGAGTGAGAGAGTGAGAGAGTCAGAGTGTGAGAGAGTGAGTGAGAGTGAGAGTGAGTGAGAGTGAGAGACGGGGAAACTGCAGTGAGCCCTATACAGCACAACCCACAACACACAGCTACCCAACCTCTCATCAAAACCCTGACAGCATGGTCTGGGTACAGTCCCCGTTTCCCGGACAGCACAGACTGAGTACAGTCTCCCCTTTTCCCCGACAGCACAGGCTAGGTACAGTCTCCCTGTTTCCCTGACAGCACAGGCTGGGTACAAACCCAGTTTCCCGGACAGCACAGACTGGGTACAGTCTCCCCTTTTCCCTGACAGCACAGGCTAGGTACAGTCTCCATGTTCCCCTGACAGCACAGGCTGGGTACAGTCTCCATGTTCCCCTGACAGCACAGGCTGGATACAGTCTCCCTGTTTCCCTGACAGCACAGGCTGGATACAGTCTCCCTGTTTCCCTGACAGCACAGGCTGGATACAGTCTCCCTGTTTCCCTGACAGCACAGGCTGGATACAGTCCCCCTGTTTCCCTGACAGCACAGGCTGGATACAGTCCCCCTGTTCCCCTGACAGCACAGGCTGGGTACAGTCTCCCTGTTCCCCTGACAGCACAGGCTGGGTACAGTCTCTCCCTCCCCACAGCACAGACTGGATACAGTCTCCCTCTCCCCCTACAGCACGGGCTGGGTTCAGTCCCCCTGTTCCCTGACAGCACAGGCTGGATGCAGTCCCCCTCTCCCCTGACAGCACAGGCTGGGTACAGTCCCCCCGTTCCCCGGACAGCACACGCTGGGTACAGTACCCCCGTTCCCCGGACAGCACAGGCTGGGTAGACACCCCCCTCTCCCCTGACAGCATAGACTGGGTACAGTCTCCCTGTTCCCCGGACAGAACTGGCTGGGTACAGACCCCCCTCTCCCCGGACAGAACAGGCTGGGTACAGACACCCCTCTCCCCGGCCGGCACAGGATGGGTACAGTCCCCCCGTTTCCCCGGACAGCACAGACTGGGAACAGTCCCCCTGTCCCCCGGACAGAACAGGCTGGGTACAGTCCCCCCGTTCCCCGGACAGAACAGGCTGGGTACAGTCCCCCCGTTCCCCGGACAGAACAGGCTGGGTACAGTCCCCTTGTTCTCCAGACAGCACAGACAGGGTACAGTCCCCCTGTTCTCCGGACAGCACAGACTGGGTACAGTCCCCCTGTTCTCCGGACAGCACAGACTGGGTACAGTCCCCCATTCCCCAGACAGCACAGACTGGGTGCAGACCCCCTGTTCTCCAGACAGCACAGACTGGGTACAGTCTTCCGTTCTCCAGACAGCACAGACTGGGTACAGTCCCCTTGTTCTCCAGACAGCACAGACTGGGGACAGTCCCCCTGTTCCCCGGACAGCACAGACTGGGTAGAGTCCTCCATTCCCCAGCCAGCACAGACTGGGTGCAGACCCCCTGTTCTCCAGACAGCACAGACTGGGTACAGTCTCCCGTTCTCCAGACAGCACAGACTGGGTACAAGCCCCCCGTTCTCCAGACAGCACAGACTGGGTACAGTCTCCCTGTTCTCCAGACAGCACAGACTGGGTACAGTCTCCCTGTTCTCCAGACAGCACAGATTGGGTACAGTCTCCCTGTTCTCCAGACAGCACAGGCTGGGTACAGTCTCCCTGTTCCCCGGACAGAACAGGCTGGGTACAGATCCCCCTCTCCCCTGACAGCACAGGCTGGGTACAGTCCCCCTGTTCTCCAGACAGCACAGGCTGGGTACAGTCCCCCTGTTCCCCGGACAGCACAGACTGGGTACAGTCCCCCTGTTCCCCGGACAGCACAGGCTGGGTACAGAGCCCACTCTCCCCGGACAGCACAGACTGGGTACAGTCCCCCTGTTCTCCAGACAGCACAGGCTGGGTACAGTCCCCCTGTTCTCCAGACAGCACAGGCTGGGTACAGACCCCGCTCTCCCCGGACAGCACAGGCTGGGTACAGTCCCCCTGTTCCCCGGACAGAACAGGCTGGGTACAGAGCCCACTCTCCCCGGACAGCACAGGCTGGGTACAGTCCCCCCTCTCCCCGGACAGCACAGGCTGGGTACAGTCCCCCCTCTCCCCTGTCAGCAGAGACTGGGTACAGTCCCCCTGTTCCCCGGACAGAACTGGCTGGGTACAGACCCCCCTATCCCCGGACAGAACAGGCTGGGTACAGACACCCCTCTCCCCGGACAGCACAGGATGGGTACAGTCCCCCGGTTTCCCAGACAGCACAGGATGGGTACAGTCCCCCGGTTTCCCAGACAGCACAGACTGGGTACAGTCTCCCTGTTCTCCAGACAGCACAGACTGGGTGCAGTCTCCCTGTTCTCCAGACAGCACAGACTGGGTGCAGACCCCCGTTCTCCAGACAGCACAAACTGGGTACAGTCTTCCGTTCTCCAGACAGCACAGACTGGGTACAGTCCCCCTGTTCTCCAGACAGCACAGACTGGGGACAGTCCCCCTGTTCCCCAGACAGCACAGACTGGGTACAGTCCCCCATTCCCCAGACAGCACAGACTGGGTGCAGACCCCCAGTTCTCCAGACAGCACAGACTGGGTACAGTCTCCCGTTCTCCAGACAGCACAGACTGGGTACAGGCCCCCCGTTCTCCAGACAGCACAGACTGGGTACAGGCCCCCCGTTCTCCAGACAGCACAGACTGGGTACAGTCCCCCCGTTCCCCAGACAGCACAGACTGGGTACAGTCCCCCTGTTCTCCAGACAGCACAGGCTGGGTACAGTCCCCCTGTTCTCCAGACAGCACAGGCTGGGTACAGACCCCGCTCTCCCCGGACAGCACAGACTGGGTACAGTCCCCCTGTTCTCCAGACAGCACAGACTGGGGACAGTCCCCCTGTTCCCCAGACAGCACAGACTGGGTACAGTCCCCCATTCCCCAGACAGCACAGACTGGGTGCAGACCCCCAGTTCTCCAGACAGCACAGACTGGGTACAGTCTCCCGTTCTCCAGACAGCACAGACTGGGTACAGGCCCCCCGTTCTCCAGACAGCACAGACTGGGTACAGGCCCCCCGTTCTCCAGACAGCACAGACTGGGTACAGTCCCCCCGTTCCCCGGACAGCACAGACTGGGTACAGTCCCCCTGTTCTCCAGACAGCACAGACTGGGTACAGGCTCCCTGTTCTCCAGACAGCACAGGCTGGGTACAGGCTCCCTGTTCTCCAGACAGCACAGACTGGGTACAGGCTCCCTGTTCTCCAGACAGCACAGACTGGGTACAGGCTCCCTGTTCTCCAGACAGCACAGACTGGGTACAGGCTCCCTGTTCTCCAGACAGCACAGACTGGGTACAGGCTCCCTGTTCTCCAGACAGCACAGACTGGGTACAGGCTCCCTGTTCTCCAGACAGCACAGACTGGGTACAGTCTCCCTGTTCTCCAGACAGCACAGACTGGGTACAGTCTCCCTGTTCTCCAGACAGCACAGACTGGGTACAGTCTCCCTGTTCTCCAGACAGCACAGACTGGGTACAGTCTCCCTGTTCTCCAGACAGCACAGACTGGGTACAGTCTACCTGTTCTCCAGACAGCACAGACTGGGTACAGTCTCCCTGTTCTCCAGACAGCACAGACTGGGTACAGTCTCCCTGTTCTCCAGACAGCACAGACTGGGTACAGTCTCCCTGTTCTCCAGACAGCACAGACTGGGTACAGTCTCCCTGTTCTCCAGACAGCACAGACTGGGTACAGTCTCCCTGTTCTCCAGACAGCACAGACTGGGTACAGTCTCCCTGTTCTCCAGACAGCACAGACTGGGTACAGTCTCCCTGTTCTCCAGACAGCACAGACTGGGTACAGTCTCCCTGTTCTCCAGACAGCACAGACTGGGTACAGTCTCCCTGTTCTCCAGACAGCACAGACTGGGTACAGTCTCCCTGTTCTCCAGACAGCACAGACTGGGTACAGTCTCCCTGTTCTCCAGACAGCACAGACTGGGTACAGTCTCCCTGTTCTCCAGACAGCACAGACTGGGTACAGTCTCCCTGTTCTCCACACAGCACAGACAGTGGACAGTCTCCCTGTTCTCCACACAGCACAGACAGTGGACAGTCTCCCTGTTCTCCAGACAGCACAGACAGGGTACAGTCTCCCTGTTCTCCAGACAGCACAGACTGGGTACAGTCCCCCTGTTCTCCAGACAGCACAGACTGGGTACAGTCCCCCTGTTCTCCAGACAGCACAGACAGGGGACAGTCTCCCTGTTCTCCAGACAGCACAGTCTGGGTACAGTCCCCCTGTTCCCCGGACAGAACAGGCTGGGTACAGACCCCACTCTCCCCGGACAGCACAGGCTGGGTACAGTCCCCCTGTTCTCCAGACAGCACAGGCTGGGTACAGTCCCCCCGTTCTCCAGACAGAACAGGCTGGGTACAGAGCCCACTCTCCCCGGACAGCACAGGCTGGGTACAGTCCCCCTGTTCCCCGGACAGAACAGGCTGGGTACAGTCCCCCCTCTCCCCGGACAGCACAGGCTGGGTACAGTCCCCCCTCTCCCCTGTCAGCAGAGACTGCTTACAGTCCCCCTGTTCCCTGGACAGCACAGGCTGGGTACAGTCTCCCTGTTCCCCGGACAGCACAGGCTGGGTACAGACCCCCCTCTCCCCGGACAGAACAGGCTGGGTACAGTCCCCCCTCTCCCCGGACAGCACAGGCTGGGTACAGTCCCCCCTCTCCCCTGTCAGCAGAGACTGCTTACAGTCCCCCTGTTCCCTGGACAGCACAGGCTGGGTACAGTCTCCCTGTTCCCCGGACAGCACAGGCTGGGTACAGACCCCCCTCTCCCCGGACAGCACAGGCTGGGTACAGTCCCCCTGTTCCCCGGACAGAACAGGCTGGGTACAGTCCCCCCTCTCCCCGGACAGCACAGGCTGGGTACAGTCCCCCCGTTCCCCGGACAGCACAGGCAGGGTACAGTCCCCCTGTTCCCCGGACAGCACAGGCTGGGTACAGTCCCCCGTTCCCCGGACAGCACAGGCTGGGTACAGTCCCCCGTTCCCCGGACAGCACAGGCTGGGTACAGTCCCCCTGTTCCCCGGACAGCACAGGCTGGGTACAGTCCCCCTGTTCCCCGGACAGCACAGGCTGGGTACAGTCCCCCTGTTCCCCGGACAGCACAGGCTGGGTACAGTCCCCCCGTTCCCCGGACAGCACAGGCTGGGTACAGTCCCCCTGTTCCCCGGACAGCACAGGCTGGGTACAGTCCCCCTGTTCCCCGGACAGCACAGGCTGGGTACAGTCCCCCTGTTCCCCGGACAGCACAGGCTGGGTACAGTCCCCCGTTCCCCGGACAGCACAGGCTGGGTACAGTCCCCCTGTCGTGCCCCCTTCCTCTGCTTTGTTTTCAAATTATCTCAAGTCTCTATCCTCTGCTTACTGACCCTCCTGCCAGTGCCAAAACCCTTCGGCATTTTGAACAGCTCTCTCAAATCTCCCCTTAACCATTCCTTCTCTCAGGAGAACAATCCGAGCCTCATCCAGCCTCTCCCCACAGGCTCAGCATTCTCTTGGGTGGACAGGCAAACAAATACCTTGATGCTCTTCTTGGTGTCCAGCGTGATCTTGATGGCTGCGGAGAGCATGCGCGGGCTCCTGTCCCTCCGTCCCGTGGCCGCAGAAGGTTTCGCGACCAGCCCCTCCTCCGAGCACAGGATGGTCGGGGCCAGTCCTGGCGGAGCGGTGAAAGTTGGCACTTCCAGGCGCACTGGCAGCAGGTAGTCCTCAACGTCGGCTGTTTGGAAGCAGTGCGGAGGGGGGGGGAACAAAAAGGGCAGAAGGGAAGATTAATACCCCAGCGAGTGGAGGGGAGGACAAGTGAGGCCTGAGAGGAAGGACAGGGCATTGAAACCCACTCAAAAGCTCCCCAGCACTTTTCAGCAGTGGGACAATGGCCCCCCACAGGCGAACGGAATTAGTCCAAGGAAATCAGGAGGTGTTTCAAATGAAAAAGGGGATTTAACAGGGTTGATAGGGAGCAAACTATTTCCTCTGGTGCAGGGGCGAGTCCAGAACAAGACACAAAGATTGACCAGATAACTGAATCGAACTAAATCTGAGATGGAGATCAGAAACAGGACCGCTGGATGATTTTCACCCCCTCCCTCTCGAGTTCAAAGACACGAAGGTCAACTGGGCTGCTCACAGCTATCTCAGCACAGACTGGGACTGAAGGTGTAGCTAAATTTGCTGATGACACAAAGATAGGTAGGAAAATAAGTTGCACGGAGAATATAAGGAGGCTACAAAGGGATATAGATAGGTTAATCGAGTGGGCAAAGACCTGGCAAATGGAGTATAACGTGGGAAAATGTAAAATTGTCCATTTTGGCAGGAAGAATAAAAAAGAAGCATATTATCTAAATGGTGAGAGATTGCAGAGCTCTGAGATGCAGAGGGATCTGGGTGTCCTAGTGCATGAATCGCAAAAGGTCAGTATGCAGCTACAGCAAGTAATTAGGAAAGCTAATAGAATGTTATCGTTTATTGCGAGGGGAATTGAATAGAAAAGTAGGGAGGTTATGCTTCAGTTATACAGGGCATTGGTGAGACCACATCTGGAGTACTGTGTACAGTATTCGTCTCCTTATTTAAGGAAGGATGTAAATGCGTTGGAAGCAGTTCAGAGAAGGTTTACAAGACTAATACCTAGATTGGGTGGGTTGTCTTATAAGGAAAAGTTGGACAGGCTAGGTTTATATCCGTTGGAATTTAGAAGAGTAAGAGGCGACTTGATTGAAACATATAAGATCCTGAGGGGTCTTGACAGGGTGGATGTGGAAAGGATGTTTCCCCTTGTGGGAGAATCTAGAACCAGGGGTCACTGTTTCAAAACGAGGAGAAATTTTCTCTCTCAGAGGGTCGTGTGTCTTTGGAATTCTCTTCCTCAAAAGGCAGTGGAAGCAGAGTCTTTGAATATTTACAAGGCAGAGGTCGATAGATTCTTGATAAGCAAGGGGGTGAATGTGGAGTTGAGGTTACAATCAGATCAGCCATGACCTTATTGAATGGCGGAGCAGGCTCGAGGGGCCGAGGGGCCTACTCCTGCTCCTAATTCACATGCTTGTAGACTGGGACCCTCCTTATTGCATCGTGTGGATATTGGTTGTCACCGCTCCCACCCTCGAGTGCAGCTTTTGGAAGAGGGTTGCACCCGACGTGCGCCCCTGGGTTGCGACAGAGTACCTTTCTGATAGAGTGCTACTTTGCTGGACTCGATGCAAAGGTAGCTCAAGTCGGGTTGCCCCTTGTACTGCGACACACTGAAGATCGTGCTGCTCTCCACGTCGAGGACCAGCTCTCCATGAGCCTCGCTCACCGGCTTCCCCGCCTCGCTCTGCAAAAAAGGATAAAGCAGACCAGCGTCAGGTTCCGACTGTGGGGAGAAACAGCGAAGGCGACTCTTTGGGAACGTAGGAACCGGTGGGTTGGGGGGGTGGAGGCCATTCAGCCCCTTGAGCCTGTTCCTCCATTCAATAAGATCATGGCTTGTCTGTGGCTTAACGCCGTCTACCCACCCTTATTCCGTAATCCTTAATACCCCTTGCCTAACACAGAATCATGGAATGGAATCATTAAGCATAGGAGGAGGCCATTCAGCCCATCGTGCATATGCTAGCTCTTTCAAAAAGCTATCCAATGAGCCGCAGCCCCCCTGCTCTTTCCCCATAACCTTACAATTTTCTACCTTCAAGTATTTAACCAATTCCCCTTTTTGAAAGTTACTATTGAATCTGCTTCCACCGCCCTTTCAGGCAGCGCGTTACAGATCACAACAACTCACTGCGTTAAAAAAAAAATATTCTCATCTCCACCCCCGGTTCTTTTGCCAATTACCTTAAGTCTGAATGATTAACTTTAGATTAGAGATCAATCTCAGGTTTGATATTTTCAATAGACCCCCCTCTCAGCCTCGACAGCTTTTTCCGGGGGGAGAGAGTTCCAGATTCCCGCTCCCCTATGTGTGAAGAAGTGCTTCCTGACATCACCCCTGAACGGCCCTGGCTCTCATTTTAAGGTTCTGCCCCCTTGTTCTGGAATCTCCCCATGCCCCGCCAATTATGTAAATTTGGCATGTTCCCAATGGAAGAGAGATTGGGAGGCGATATGATAAATGCTTTTAGGATCTTTCACCTCATACAGAACAGTCAAACCAGAGGAAACAACTTGGCTTGAAGGGGATGAAGTCAAAACTAATCTGTGGGAACAAGAGGGATAATATAAACCGCCCCTTCCCCCCACACCCCGGCAGCATGTCCTACACGATCCCCCAGCGATCTTCTCCCCTCCTTTCCATATCTCTCTGGGTACCCCAACCATCTCTCCCTTCCACCTCTACGTGCCCCAGTGGTGGCCTGGTAACGCAGGCCTACTTGCCTGCTAGCCTCTCAATCCTGGCCGAGGCCAGGAAACAGGATTCCAAAAAATGGCAACCACATCCTGCCAACAAATTCAGCAGGCCCGGAGGGAAGCCTGTTCTTCCGGATTTTTCTGACCCGCTAAATTGAACCACCACCCCACCCGCCCCCCCCCCACCCCCACCGGGCCACCGAAATATCAGGGCCAATATTTCAGTGAGCGAGCAGTCAAGCTGTGGAACAGGCCTCCCGAGGGAGATGGTGAAAACAGGTGAAAAAAGGCAAATGGAACATTGGCTCAAAGTGGCTGCAACACAAGAGGGCGAAAGCTATGTTTCAGTTTATATCGAGCATCTGGAATTGCGTTCTGTTCTGGTATCACACCTTAGGCAGGCCTTTCAGTACAGATTCACCTACAAGGGTTAAATTACCAGGACAGGTTGTACAGACTGGGCTTGTATTCCCTCGAGTATTGAAGATTAAGGGGTGATCTCATCGAGGGGTTTAAAATGATTAAAGGATTCGATAGAGAGAAACTATTTCCTCTGGTGGGGAGAGTCCAGAACAAGGAGGGCAGAGCTTTAAAATGAGAGCCAGGCCGTTTTTTGGTGAGGGGATTAAGGGTTACGCAACCAAGTCAGGTACATGGAGCTAAGATACAGAGCAGCCCTGATCTAAATGAATGGCGGAACAGGCTCGAGGGGCTGAATGGCCACTTCCTGTTCCTAGGAGGGAGAAAACCCAAAATGACCCCCCCTCATCCCTTCGCCCCACCCTCCCCCAAGACCCTACAGAGTGTTTCAGGCTGTGTTGGTGCTGGTTAGATTACCCTTCATGTGCTGTTTTTCAGACAGTCGACCTTCACCGCCAAGAGTGAAGGAAGGGCTGGGAATGTGCAAGGGGAGAAATCCATACATTTGTATAGCACCTTTACATGTTACCAGCGTTTCAAACAACGAACTTACGTTGCAAGTGAGGCACAGCTCCTCGCTCCTCAAAACACAGCAGCTATACGGCACAGCAAGAGACCACGGACATCAAACGCTCTTTGCGCTGCCATGGGACCTTTTCTGTCCACCCGAGAGGACAGACGGGGTTCAATGTCTCATCCGAGAGGTGGCACTTCCGACTGCGCTGCACTCCCCTCGGTACAGGCACTGGGGGCCGTCTGCCGGGACTTTTGTGCTCAAATCTCTGGAGTGGGATTCCAACCCACGACCTTCTGCCTCAGAGGAAGGAATCATTCTTACCAATCAAGTCATGCTGACACGACCACCCCCTTCCCACAGCCACAATAACATGGCTGACTACCAACTATTGACCCCGCTCTTCATGACCTCCTATAGGATACCTTCAGCCTCCACTGGGAGGTAGTCTCCCCATTTACTGCCAATGTCGCCAGGGCTTGGCTGACCGAGATTGGTTGGTCCCTCCTGTACCCGGCTCACCTTCGAGTCACTAAGAGCCGTGACCCTCCCTTTTCCAATGTTCACGACGGCTGACAAGAAGCTCAGTGCTCTCCCCCTCCGGGCCTCCACCTTCCTTCGCCTCCCATTCTCTTCGAGCGAGTAGAAGTGGGAATCTTCGTCTTCGGAGTCAGAGTCTAGCGGCAAAAGGAGAGCTGGTAAATTTCTCAACGCTGCCAGGACGCATTTTCACAGGCCTCAAACCGAGCCACACGGTTCAACAATTTTACTCTCAGATACTTCCAGAAATACCCCCAATGCCATCGATGCATAGAATCTTTTTCAAGGGGCCTCCTCCTGTTCCTGTCTAACAGGCTGAAGGGCAGAATGGCCTCCTCTTGTTCCTGTATAAGAAGTCTGAGGGGCACAAAATGGCTTCTCACTGCAGCTGAGACAGTTTTAGCCTGGATGTACGTGGTACAGGATGGCGAGATGGTGGACAAGGGCGTGCTAAAGTTACTAGTTTAAAGTCGTGTCTCCCTCCCTTCTCCAGCCTGATAACTCAGGCCTTCTGAAAGTGGGGATCGGGCTCGCTGCCTCTCCCTGCACTACCTCGGGCAGTCGAATAACGTTTGTTTAGCCTGTACGTAAATCGGTCGATCGGTTTGAGACTGGACATCCTCCCTTCCCCGTGGCATCTCCACTGGCACAAACACACAGAAGGCCAGGACGGGGCGTTTAAAGCAAAGCGCTCCGGTTATTAACGGAATCTCTCACCCAGTCTGAACACGGACTTGCAGAGGCGGAAGTTGTCCTGTGCACAGGGCACGTAGCCCAGCAACAGTGGGTGGAGGGTGCCCGTGCTCTGTGCCGCGCTGCTCGATGCCGATGGTGCCCACATCAGTAGATCGTTGCTGATTCTGAAATTTGGGGGAAAAGAACACAAGCACGTCACAAAGCTTTGCTGCCCTCCAAATGCTGCCATTTCTGCTCAAACTACACAGCAAGATCCTCCCACTGGGGGCTCACGCTTCTCTGCCACCCCTACATGCTTACACAGCAGTGGTGCTCAGTGCCGGTGCCCACATCACATGGGCCAACAGCGGACCGTTGAAGAAAGGATTGCATTTCTAGAGCGTCTTTCACAACCTCAGGACCCTCCCAAAGCATTTTACAGCCAATGGAGTGTAGCCGCTGTTGTCGTGCGGCTGTGGAATCTTTTACGTCCACCTGAAAGAACAGACAGGGCCTCGGACCTATCCGAAAGACAGCACCTCCGACAGTGCAGCACACTCTCAGCACGGCGCTGGGAGCATCGACCCGGATTTTGGGCTCGAGTCTCTGGAGTGGGATTTGAACCCACCTCCTTCTGACTCAGAGACGAGGAAGAGCCACTCACTGAGCCACGACCGGCAGCGACAGCCGGATGACACACCAGGCAAAGGCCACCTCGTCCTATCCCCACAGCCCTGCAAATTTCATCCATTTCCAATTCCCCTTTTTGGAAGTTACTGTCGAATCTGCTTCCACCGCCCTTTCAGGCAGCGCGTTCCAGATCACAACAACTCGCTGCATAAGAAAGATTCTCCCTCATCTCCCCCTTGGTTCTTTTGCCAATTAATCTTAAATCTGTGTCCCTCTGGTTACCAACCCTCCTGCCAGCGGAAACAGTTCCTTGCTATTTACTCTGCCAAAACCCTTCGGAGGACTGTCCCAGTTTCCCGAGTCTCTCTGCGCAACTGAAACCGCTCAGCCTTGGTGAGGTGAATTACAGCTCCTGGAGGCTTAAAAGCAAGTGAGGGGTGGCACAGTTTGGCACCTCCCTGACCCACCTGTTGTAGATGCTCTCGTAGAACTCCTTGCTGGGCAGCAGCAGGTGCAGAGCGGGGAGGGTCAGCTCCAGGACATACTGTGACATGCCCAGTGTCTGAGACTGGAACTGTGCCATCTCTTCCGGATCTCCTGGGATCACCATCTGTCAATCAAAATGACTAACTGTTAAAGGCTGACTAGAGGATGGAAGGGGAAGGGAGAAATTTGGCAGGAGGCGGAGGGGAGGGACGGATTTGGTAGGAGGGGACAGGAAAAATTCAAGTGAGGTGGAAAATGATTACTGTGTCGTTTATGCGATGTCAGAATCCATGGTCAAAAGTTCACTGGGTAGATTACAGGATAAGAGAATTTAGGGTAATGATGCATGGTTAGATTATGGGGCGTCAGGATTGTTGAACTGTAAATAAATTCCTTTAAATAGAAAATATTGCTCAGATGAAAGGCACCAGGTACACAGTGAATGACAGAGACTGGATGCCCTCAGGTACAATCCCCAGTCATTACTTTCCCGTATGCCCCCCCGCAAAGTGCCTTTGGCTGTTTCGTCTGCGTCCAAGCGCTATATTAATGCAAGCTGCTCCGGTCGCGTGACCTCTGCAGGACTGGAAACTGGGTTGCGACAATCCGCCTCGGCGACGCTGGGGCAGGGACGGGCATAGATGCCAGGATTCCTGCTGCTGACCACCGTTCAGCTGGATACCAGGCACGGGCAGGGATCAGCTGCGAGAGCCTGGCTCTCATTTTAAGGTTACGCCCCCCCCCCCCCCACCTCCCCCTTGTTCTGGACTCCCCCCACCAGAGAAAATCGCTCCTCTCTATCTACCCTATCGAATCCTTTAATCATCTTAAATAGCCTGATTTGATCTTCTAAACTCGAGGGAATACAGGCCTAGTCTATGCAGCCTGTCCTCACAATCTAACTCTGTTAGCCCGTTTCATGGAACCAGATGATAAGAGCACAGGAGGAGACCATTTGGCCCATCATGCCTGTGCCAGCTCTTTGAAAGAGCTATCCAATTAGTCCCACTCCCCCCCACCCCCTCCCCCTTCTTTCCCCACAGCCCCTTCAAGTATTTATCCAATTCCTCTTTCGAAAATTACTCCTGAATCAGCTTCCACTGCCCTATCAGGCAGCGCGTTCCAGATCACGACAACTCGCCACGTTTAAAAACAAAACTCACGGCGCCTCCGATGCCCCTCTCTTAAATTTGTGTCGCACGGTTGCCGAGCCTCCCGCCCACTGGAAACAGTTTCTCCTTACTGACTCAATCAAAGCCCCTCACGATTGTGAACGCCTCGATTAAACCTTCCCCTTAACCTTCTCTGCTCTTAGGGGGAACAATCCCAGCTTCTCCCAGTCTCTCCACATTAATTGAAGTCACTCATCCCAGGGACCATTCTGGTAAATCCGCTCCGCACCCTCTCCAAGTCAAGATTATCTGACGATAGCTTGCGTCGAAGTTGGAAGTAGGAACGCAAGTAAAAAGTTAAGCACAAATGATCTCTATGAGCATTGAGGGAAGCACAATTAGTTACTGACTCTCAGGAATAAAAGGATAGAAAATGAAGATAACAGCTTATGTGAATATGAAGTAGAGGAAAACCCTTGACAAGGTTGCAGGTACGGAGAAAGGAAACTCAGTACTGCAGATTTGACAAGACAGCACGAGCTGGGCCCTTGCAGCAAACGAGCTAATTCAAGCAGTCACAGGTCCTCACCTCCTCCGTCTCGTACATGGTGCGTTTGGATGAGAACGGAGACGGCTCCGGCTGCTTCAGCTCGCAGGGGCTTTCGACCGTAGAGAGGTCCAGGTCTTCGGCCTTCTCCATGACCAGGTCCCACTCGGAGCCGCTGTAGTCCGGCTTCACCGTCAGCACGATCCTGCCAAATGGGCACCACACCACAGCACTCAGCAACACATCAGTCCTCGCTTGCCTTTCTACTCCAAACCCCCGTCCCACATTGTCTGAGCCCATCACCACTGGGGCCAATGTGTGGACAAACCAGATCCAGTCCTTACCGGACACACACTTCCCGGCAGGGGTCACTCTCGGATGCTCTGCAGCAGGGACACTGCCTTTTTACCCCTATCCCTCACCCAGGGTCCTCAGGGCAACTGCAGCAACCCCCTTCCTCCCAGAGACTGAAATAACACAACACAGAATGAGATTCAGTCTTGTGACCTTCTGGTTCTGCGTGGCTCAGTGTTAGAAAATCTCAGTCAACTGCGTGGCACTGAGAAGGTGCAGGTTTGGAGAATAATCACCAACCACCAAATTCAATGTGTTCAAACAAACTGAGCATCCGCCACTCCCAGGGGAGGTAGGACGTGTGTTAAATACAGAGTAAAGCTCCCTCTACACTGTCCCCATCAAACACTCCCAGGACAGGTACAGCACTGGGGGTTAGATACAGAGTAAAGCTCCCTCTACACTGTCCCCCATCAAACACTCCCAGGAAAGGTACAGCACGGGGTGTTAGATACAGAGTAAAGCTCCCTCTACACTGTCCCCCATCAAACACTCCCAGGACAGGTACAGCACAGGGTTAAGATACAGAGTAAAGCTCCCTCTACACTGTCCCCATCAAACACTCCCAGGACAGGTACAGCACAGGGGTTAGATACAGAGTAAAGCTCCCTCTACACTGTCCCCATCAAACACTCCCAGGACAAGGTACAGCATGGGGGTTAGACACAGAGTAAAGCTCCCTCTACACTGTCCCCATCAAACACTCCCAGGACAGGTACAGCACGGGGTGTTAGATACAGAGTAAAGCTCCCTCTACACTGTCCCCCATCAAACACTCCCAGGACAGGTACAGCACGGGGGTTAGATACAGAGTAAAGCTCCCTCTACACTGTCCCCCATCAAACACTCCCAGGACAGGTACAGTACGGGGTTAAGATACAGCAAAGCTCCCTCTACACTGTCAACACTAACAACACACAGGTTACAATTTATCTGTGCAACTACAGAATTGATATCTGCTGTCAAGCTGATGAATTCCAGCCACTCAGCCTGTTACTTACTTAGGGATTGTGTACTTTTTCCCAGCTGCTTTGTCAGGTGCTTTAGTGACTCGAATGCAAGAAACACCGGGGTTGACACCATCTTCGTATATACCTGTTGAACCAAAGTTTGAGATGGTGCTGCTTTACAATAATGTAGCTGCAAATATCTTTTGTGTTTCAGAAGTTCAAATAGGTTCCCATGCTCCTAACTTACATACACCTCTCTCTCCCCCTCCCCGCCCCCCCTTATCCATCCATGGACCAGGGCAGACGACGACCCTTTGGTACTTCACTCCAGCGAGCCCGGTGTCAGCTATTCCACCTTGTAGGGCATCACAGCCAAGCCAAACATTATTCTCACACGCGTGGACATAGCGATTGAGAGCAGGGACCCTGCTTGACCTGCCGCTCCCGAACCCAGGGCCACTGAGCCGGGCTGCGGCAGCTCCAACCCTGAAGAAAGAACTTGCGGAGTTCACATCCTCGGGATGCCCCAAGGTGTTTCACGGTCGATTAAGTACTTCTGTTTGAAGCATAGACGCTGTTGTTTTGTAGGAAATGCAGCAGCCAATTTGCACAGAGCAAAGTCCCACAGACAGCAATGAGATGAATGATCAGTTAATCTGTGCCTTTTGCATCCCCGCCCCTACACCCCCAGTGATGTTGGTTGAGGGAGATATATTGGCCAGGAGACCGGAGGGAACTTCCCTGCTCTTAATCCAATAGTGACCGTGGGATCGGAGAGGGCAGATGGAGCCTTGGTTTAACATCTCAGCAGAAAGATGGCACCTCCGACAGTGAGGCACTCCCTCAGTACTGGACTGGGAGTGATGGACGAGACAATGGGCTTGAACTATGAGCTCTGACTCAGAGGAGGGAGGAAGATACTAACTGAGCCAAGCTGACACGTGTCGCTCACTGCGCAGTCTGCACTCCGTGTATTAAGCTCGGAGTTTTGTTCTTCAGGCCACATCACGCAAGCATTAGTCAGTCTATATGCCCTGCAAATCCGGCCAACCAAAAGGACAAGTGTTACAACCCTCCGAGATCTCTGCGCTCCTCCAATTCCGCCCTCTTGTCCATCCCCCGATTCCCATCGCTCCACCATTGGCAGCCGTGCCTTCAGCTGCCTGGGGTCCCTAAGCTCTGGAATTCCCTCCCTAAACCTCTCCGCCTCTCCCTCTCTCCTCCTTTGAGCCTAACCCACGTGGCGGCTAAGTTGCTGCTCCTTCAAACTTTCACAAGCTCTCACAAGAAAAACCAAACACGACAACTTACCGTGCAGGTCACTGAAGCTGGCTTCGTATTTGACGGGGTCAGTTCTGCCGTCGGCTCCAAGCTCGGTTTTGCAGGTCAGGTCCGTGCACTCCAGCTGCAGGGACTCCTTCCTCACGGCCTTCTGGAACCAGGGCGTGCGCTCGGGCTCGGACCGCAGGTCGGGCACCGGGAACTGCAGCCGGAAGTAGGCTTTGGGGGCTGTGAGTCGCACGGTCGTCGGCTGTTTCAGTATGGGGGGTGGCTCTGTGCGAAGGCCAGAGACCCCGGAGATCTGAAAGTCAAGGGTCAGGGCAACAAGTCAACATTGGGGGTGTGGTGGGGTGGGGGGAACACACACCCTCTGGACCAAACAGCAGGGTAGTGGAGGGGGCGAAAACAGGTCAAACCATCACTGTCTATGCTTACCCTCCCCTCTTTAAGCAGCTGATTGGTGATACTGTTCAGTTCCCCTTGGCTACTCCATCCATGTAGGGTTCCCAACTCTGGCTCCGTTTCCCTGGAGGTTTAATCCCATGACCTTGCAGCCCCTTGCGCCCCACCACTCTCCTGCCATTGACATGTCCCTTCAACATGACAACCCACCAACTGGAAAGTAAACACACCGGCGGGGAGGTCATTTTAACCCCCAAAAATGGGAGGCTTGGAGTTGGGCGAGATGTAATAATTGAAAGAAAAATCTCAAACCCAACCCCACTTCCAACTCACCCCACTTAACGGATGTGGGGTGGGGAAGGGGGAAGTTACCATTTGATTATAATTACGGCGGAAGCCTCATGTTTAACCTGGCTGCAGGAGCTCGTCCGATCGTTCAGCCAGTGAAGGGGCCCAACGAGCCACACAAAAGGTTCTGGCCTTCAGCAGCTTGCCTGTGTGCTCAACTGGCAGCAACACCAGGACCGCTTGGAGAAACAAGTAATGGGACAAATGCATTTATCCATCCATAGCAGTCAGCTCCTTGACGGAAGCACTGGATGTTTTCAATTTTTCCTGAACCAGTGCGTTGCTCAAGAACTACTGTAGAAAATGGTGTGTAGTCAAAATCAACCATTTCCCTGAAGTTGGGACTGAAGCAGTGTAGAGTGATCTTGACTCTGTATCTAACCCTCTGCTGTACCTGCCCTGGGAGTGTTTGATGGGGACAGTGTGGAAGGTAAGGGTAAATAAGATTAGAGAGATGAATGCACGGCTCAAAGACTGGTTTGGAAGAAATGAGTTTCGATTCACGGGGCACTGGCACCAGTACTGGGGAAAGTGGGAACTGTACTGTTGGGATGGTTTTTACCTGAACAGTGCAGGGACCAGTGTTCTGCCAAGATGCATAAATAGGGTGGTAGAGAGGGCATTGAACTAAATAGTGGGGGGAAGGGACCACGTGAGAGGAGATGTTGCAAGTGTCCTTTAGGGAAGGAGAACTGCTGCCCTTACCTGATCTGGCCTACTTGTGACTCCAGACTCATGGCAAATGGTCGACTGTTAAAGGCGCTCTGAAATGGCCGAGCAATCCACTCAGTTGCATCAAACCGCCACGAAGTCTGAGAAAAGCAATGAAACCGGACGGACCACCCGGCATCGACGTAGGCACAGGAAATGGCAATGGCAAACCCAGCCTGGTCAACCCTGCAACGCCCTCCTTACTAATATCTGGGAGCTGGTGCCAAAGTTGGCAAAGCTGCCCCACAGACTAGTCAAGCAACAGCCTGACATAGTCATACTCACTGAATCATACCCTACAATGTCCCAGACACCACCATCACCATCCCGGGGTATGTCCTGTCCCACCGGCAGGACAGGCCCATCAGAGGTGGTGGCACAGTTGTATACAGTCGGGAGGGAGTTGCCCTGGGAGTCCTCAACATTGACTCCGGACCCCATGACGTCTCATGACATCAGGGCAAACATGGGCAAGGAAGCCTCCTGCTGATTACCACCCTCCCTCAGCTGATGACTCAAAGAACAAAGAAAATTACAGCACAGGAACAGGCCCTTCGGCCCTCCAAGACTGCGCCGATCCAGATCCTCTATCATGTTGAACAGCACTTGGAGGAAGCACTGAGGGTAGCAAGGGCGCAGAATGTACTCTGGGTGGGGGACTTCAATGTCCATCACCAAGAGTTGCTCGGTAGCACCACTACTGACCGAGCTGGCCGAGTCCTAAAGGACATATCCGCTAGACTGGGTATGCGGCAGGTGGTGAAGGAACCAACAAGAGGGAAAAATATACTTGACCTCGTCTTCACCAATCTGCCTGCCGCAGATGCATCTATCCATGACAGTATTGGTAGGAGTGACCACTGCACAGTCCTTGTGGAAACGAAGTCCATCATCACATTGAGGATATCCTCCATCGTGTTGTGTGGCACTATCACCGTGCTAAATGGGATAGATTTTGAACAATGCAAAACTGGGCATCCATGAGGCGCTGTGGGCCATCAGCAGCAGCAGAATTGTACTCAACCACAATCTGTAACCTCATGGCCCGGCATATCCCCCACTCTACCATTACCATCAAGCCAGGAGACCAACCCTGGTTCAATGAAGAGTGCAGTAGGGCATGCCAGGAATACCTCAAAATGAAGTGTCAACCTGGTGAAGCTACAACACAGAACTACTTGCATGCCAAACAGCTGAAGCAGCATGCGATAGACACAGTAAGCGATCCCACAACCAACGGATCAGAACTAAGCTCTGCAGTCCTGCCACATCCAGTCGTGAATGGTGGTGGACAGTTAAACAACTAACTGGAGGAGCAAGCTCCACAAATATCCCCATCCTCAATGATGGGGGAGCCCAGCACATCAGTGCAAAAGATAAGGCTGAAGCATTTGCAACAATCTTCAGCCAGAAGTGCCAAGTTGATGATAAATCTCGGCCTCCTCCTGAAGTCCCCAACATCACAGATTCCAATCTTCAGCCAATTCGATTTACTCTGTGCAATATCAAGAAATGACTGAAGGCACTGGATACTGCAAAGGCTATGGGCCCTGACAACATTCCGGCAATAGTACTGAAGACCTGTGCTCCAGAACTTACCGCTCCCCTAGCCAAGCTGTTCCAGTACAGCTACAACACTGGCATCTACCCTGCGATGTGGAAAATTGCCCAGGTATGTCTGTGCACAAAAAGCAGGACAAGTCCAACCCGGCCAATGACTGCCCCATCAGCCTACTCTCAATCATCAGGAAAGTGATGGAAGGGATCATCGACAGTGCAATCAAACAGCACTTGCTCAGCAATAACTGCTCAGTGACGCTCAGTTTGGGTTCTGCCAGGGCCACTCAGCTCCTGACCTCCTTATAGCCTTGGTCCAAACATGGACAAAAGAGCTGAACTCCAGAGGTGAGGTGAGAGTGACTGCCCTTGACATCAAGGCAGCATTTGACCGAGTATGGCATCAAGGTGCCCTCGCAAAACTGAGGTCAATGGGAATCAGGGGGAAAACTCTCCGCTGGCTGGAGTCATACCTAGCACAAAGGAAGATGGTTGTGGTTTGGAGGTCAATCATCTGAGCTCCAGGACATCACTGCAGGAGTTCCTCAAGGTAGTGTCCTCGGCCCAACTATCTTCAGCTGCTTCATCAATGACCTTCCTTCAATCATAAGGTCAGAAGTGGGATGTTCACTGATGATTACACAATGTTCAGCACCATTCGTGACTCCTCAGATACTGAAGCAGTCCGTGTAGAAATGCAGCAAGACCTGGACAACATTCAGGCTTGGGCTGATAAGTGGCAAGTAACATTCGCACCACACAAGTGCCAGGCAATGACCATCTCAAAAAAGAAAGAATCTAACCATCGACCCTTGACATTCAATGGCATTACCATCGCTGAATCCCCCACTATCAACATCCTGGGGGTTACCATTGACCAGAAACTGAACTGGAGCAGCCACATAAATACTGTGGCTACAAGAGCAGGTCAGAGGCTGGGAATTCTACAGCGAGCAACTCACCTCCTGTCTCCAAAGCCTGCCCACCATCTACAAGGACAAGTCAGGAGTGTGTCAGAGTCATAGAGAGATACAGCACTGAAACAGGCCCTTCGGCCCACCCAGTCTGTGCCAACCATCAACCACCCATTTATACTAATCCTACCGTAATCCCATATTCCCTACCACATCCCCACCTTTCCTCAATTCTCCTACCACCTACCTACACTAGGGGCAACTTACAATGGCCAATTTACCTATCAATCTGCAAGTCTTTGGCTGTGGGAGGAAACCGGAGCACCCGGCAGAAACCCATGTGGTCACAGGGAGAACTTGCAAACTCCGCACAGGCAATACCCAGAACCAGACCCGGGTCGCTGGAGCTGTGAGGCTGCAGTGCTAACCACTGCGCCACTGTGCCGCCCGTGATGGAATACTCTCCACTTGCCTGGATGGGTGCAACTCCAACAACACTCAAGAAGCTCATCATTACCCAGGACAAAGCAGCCCGCTTGATTGGCACCCCATCCACCACCTTCAACATTCACTCCCTTCACCACCGACGCACAGTGGCAGCAGTGTGTACCATCTACAAGATGCACTGCAGCAACTCACCAAGGCTCCTTCGACAGCACCTTCCAAACCCGCGACCTCTACCACCTAGAAAGACAAGGGCAACAGATGCATGGGAACACCACCACCTGCAAGTTCTCCTCCAAACACCATCCTGACTTAGAACTATATCGCTGGGTCAAAATCCTCGAACTCCCTTCCTAACAGCACTGTGGGTGTACCTATTCCCCAAGGACTGTAGCGATTTAGGAAGGCAGCTCATCACCACCTTCTCAAGGGCAGTTAGGGATGGGCAATAAATGATGGCCTAGTTAGTGACACCCACATCCCACGAACAAATAAAAAAAAACAAAAGGAAACGACGAGGTAATAGAGCAGGGTAGCGATTTGGATAATGATAACCAGAGTGTGGCAGGAAGGGACAGAGTGTACAAATCTAAGACTGCACCAGCAGATAAGGCCTAAGTTTGCAGAAATGGTAAAAGGACAAGAGTTCAAGGTTCTGTATCTAAATACTCACAGCATTCTTAACAAAATGGATGAATTGTGAGCACAGATAGAAATAAATATGTATGACCTGATAGCCATTTCAGAGACATGGTTGCAAAGAGACCAAGGCTGGGACCTGAATATTGAAGGGTAACCAATATTTCGAAAAGACAGGAAGCTGGGAAAAGGTGATGGGGTAGCTTTGTTAATTCAGGGTGTCATTAGTACAGTAGCGAGAGATGACCTTAGCTCAGAAAAGATGTAGAATCAGTTTGGGCAGACTTAATATATAGGAGAGGTAAGAGGTCACTTGTGGGAGTAGTTTACAAGCCTCCTAACAGTTGCTACACTGTAGGACAGAGTATACAGGAAGAAATAAATGGGGCGTGTAAGAAAGGTACCGCAATAGTCATGGGTGACCTTAATCTACATGTAGATTGGGTAAATCAGATTGGCAAAGGTAGCCTGGAAAATGAGTTCAAAGTATGTATTCGGGACAATTTCTTAGAGCAGTATGTTCTACAGCCAACTAGGAATCAGGTAATGTGCAACGAGACAGGATTAATCATTAACCTCATGGTAAACGAGCCTCGAGGTGACAGCGATCATAACATGATAGAATTTCACATTCCGTCTGAAAGGGAGAAGTGTGGGTCTACGACTGGCGATTTAACCCTAAGTAAAGGTAATTACAAAGGTATGAAGGCAGAGTTAGCTAAAGTGAACTGGGAAACTAGGCTAAAAGGTAGGACAGTAGAGATGCAAGGGCAGACTTTTAAGGAGATATTTAATTAATCTCAGCAAAGATTCTTCCCAGTGAGAAAGATTCTTTGACAAGGATGCATCAACTGTGGCTAAATAAGAAAGTTAAGGACAGTATCAAATTAAAAGAAACACTGTACAAATCTGCAAAGATTAGCGGTAGGTCAGAAGATTGGACAGATTTCAGGAACCAACAAAGCATAATGAAAAAAAATAAGAAGGAGAAAGTAGAGTATGAGAGGAAAAACTAGCTTGTAATATAAAATCAGATAGTAAGAGTTTCTACAAGTATTTAAATAGGAAAAGAGTAACTAAAGGTAGTGTTAACCCTCCAGAGACAGTCTGGAGAATTGATCATGGAAAAGAAGGAAATGGTGGAGGTGTTGAACAGGTATTTTGTGTCTGTTTTCACTGTAGAAGACAGAGAAAACCTCCCAAAGATACTTGAAAATCAAGAGGAGAAAGGGAAGGAGGAACTTAAAAGAATCGCCATCACTAGGAAAAAGGTGCTGGGAAAACTATTAGAATGAAAGGCTGACAAGTCCCCAGGACCAGATGGCCTGCATCCTAGGGTCTTAAAAGATGGGACTGCAGAGAAAGTAGAGGCTTTGGTTATAATCTTCCAAAATTCCTTAGATTCCAGAAGGGTCCCAGAGGATTGGAAAATAGCAAATGTAACACTTTTATTCAAGAAAGGAGGGAGACAGAAAGTAGGAAACTATAGGCCAGTTCACCTAACATCTGTCATAGGGAAATTGCTAGAATCCATTATTAAAGAGGTTATAGCAGGATACTTAGAAAATCATAATGGGCAGTCGTGTTTAACTAATTTATTTGAGTTCTTCGAGGAAGTAACAAACAAGGTGGACAAAGGAGAACCTGTAGATGTGGTGTACTTGGAGTTCCAAAAGGCATTTGATAAGGTGCCACATCAAAGGTTACTACACAAAATAAGAGCTCCTGGTGTAGGGGGTAACATATTAGCATGCATAAAGGACTGGTTAGGTAACAGGAAGCAGAGAGTAGGGATAAATGGGTCTTTTTCCGGTTGGCAAGCTGTGACTAGTGGAGTGTCACAGGGAGCAGTGCTGGGACCTCAACTGCTTACAATTTATATCAATGACTTGGATGAAGGGAGTGAATGTATGGTTGCTAAATTTGCCGATGACACCAAGATAGGAAGGAAAGTAAGTTATCGAGAGGAGGTAAAGAGTCTACAAAAGGAGAGGTAGATTAAGTGAGTGGGCAAAAATTTGGCAGATGGAGTGTAATGTGGGAAAGTGTGAACTTGTCCCCTTTGACAGGAAGAATAGAAAAGCTGTATATTATTTAAATGGAGAGAGAACTCGGTGGTATAGAGGGATCTGAGTGGTCTGGTATATGAATCATAAAAGATTACAGATACAGCAAGTGATTTGGAAGGCAAATGGAATGTTGGCCTTTATTGCAAAGGGGAATTGAGTATAAAAGTGGGGAGGTTTAACTGCAGCTGTACAGGACCTTAATGAGACCACATCTGGAATACTGTGTACAGTTTTGGTCTCCGTATTTGAAAAAGGATATAACTGTATTGGAAGCAGTTCAGTGAAGGTTCACTCGACTAATTCAGGGGATGAAGGGCTTCTCTTGTGAAGAAAAGTTGAACAGGCTGGGCCTATACCCCCATTGGAGTTTAGAAGAATGAGAGGTGATCTTATTGAAACATATAAGTTCCCGAGGGGACTCGATAGAGTGGATACCGGGAGGATGTTTCCTCTTGTGGGGGGAGACTAGAAGTGGAATCACAGTTTAAAAATAAGAAGTCTCGCTTTTAAGACGGAGATGAGGAGAAATGTAATTTCTCAAAGGGTGATGAGTCTGTGAATTCTCTTCCACAGACAGCAGTGGAGGCTGGGTCATTGAATTCATTCAAGGCTGAGTTAGACAGATTTTTGATCGACAAGGGAGTCCAGGGTTATGGGGGGGCAGACAGGAAAGTGGCGTTGAGACCACAACCAGATCAGCCATGATCTTATCAACTGGCGGAGCAGACTCGAAGGGCTGAATGGCCTACTCCTGCTCCCAAGATCAAGAAAGATTGGCCATGTGGTAGATAGCGAGGAGGATAGCTGCAGGCTGCAGGACGATATCGATGGACTGGTCAGGTGGGCAGAAAAGTGGCAAACGGAATTTAACCCAGAGAAGTGTCAGATAATGCATTTGAGGAGGTCAAACAAAGCAAAGGAATACACAATTAATGGGAGAATACTGAGAGGCGTGGAGGAAGTGAGGGATCTTGTAGCGCAGGTCAACAGATCCCTGAAGGTAGCAGGACAGTTCGATAAGGTGGTTAAGTAAGCAAATGGAATCCTTTCCTTTATTAGCAGAAGAACAGAATATAAGAATGGGGAGGTTATGCTGGAACCATATAAATCATTAGTTAGGCCACAACTTGAGTACTGTGAGCAGTTCTGGTCACCTCATTACAGAAAGGATGTAACTGCACTAGAGAGGGGTACAGAGGAGAGTTACAAGGATGTTGTCAGGACTGGAAAAATGCAGCTATGAGGAAAGACTGGATAGGCTGGGGTTGTTTTCCTAGACACAGAGAAGGCTAAGGTGAGATCTGATTGAAATGTACAAAATTTTGAGGGGCCTGGATAGAGTGGAAGTGAAGGGTCCATTTACCTGAGCAGAGGGGTCAGTGACTCGGGGGCACAGATTTAAAGTGATTGGTAGAAGGATTAGAGGGAGATGAGAAACGTTTTTCACCCAGAGGGTGGTGGGGGTCTGGAACTCACTGCCTGAAAGGGTGGTAGAGGCAGTAAACCTCATTTCATTTAAAAGGTACCTGGATGTGCACCTCAAGTGCCGTAATCTGCAGAGCTACAGACCAAATGCTGGAAAATAGGATCTGGCTGGTGGCCTTTTTTTTTTTACGGTCAGCTCAGACACGATGGGCCAAGTAGCCTCTTTTTGTGCTGTAAACTTTCAATGATTCTATTCTATGATTCCAAGTCCTATGTTCCTAAGGGAGCTTTACTCTGTATCTAACCCTGTGCCATACCTGCCCTGGGAGTGATTGATGGGGACAGTGTAGAGGGAGCTTTACTCTGTATCTAACCCCGTGCTGTACCTGTCCTGGGAGTGCTTGATGGGGACAGTGTAGAGGGAGCTTTACTCTGTATCTAACCCCCGTGCTGTACCTGTCCTGGGAGTATTTGATGGGGACAGTGTAGAGGGAGCTTTACTCTGTATCTAACCCCCGTGCTGTACCTGCCCTGGGAGTGTTTGATGGGGGACAGTGTAGAGGGAGCTTTACTCTGTATCTAACCCCCGTGCTGTACCTGTCCTGGGAGTGTTTGATGGGGACAGTGTAGAGGGAGCTTTACTCTGTATCTAACCCCCGTGCTGTACCTGTCCTGGGAGTGATTGATGGGGACAGTGTAGAGGGAGCTTTACTCTGTATCTAACCCCCGTGCTGTACCTGTCCTGGGAGTGTTTGATGTGGACACTGAGTGCCAGCAATGACATTTTGATGGACAGAATCAGATGAGCAGATGATGTGCTGATAACTACAGAATCAGAAGGTGCGGTTCACCCACTGACTTCAGGACAAAGCCCGGACCGGTGTTCATCTCACCAGCGTTTGCTCCGATGGCCTCCTTTGCACCGCCGGAAGCTCCTGCCCTTCCGCTGGCCGGGGGTTGAGCAGGAAGTCCGCTCTGTCCAGGAAGCCGAGGTCGATGTCCATGTGGGCCTCCTGGAGCTCGATCAGCAGCTCAGCACTTCGCTTCACGCTAGGTTTCCGGCGGCTGCCCTGAGGGGAACCCAGACACAGTCAGCGACGCGTCACAGATACCAAGCCTGCGTCCCTCCGCCTCCCCCCACCCAACCCCTCCCCAGCCTCTCTCCAGAAACACCTCTCGTTCTCTCGGCTTCAGCATCCTTCCCTACTAACTCGATTACCCTTTGCAGAAATAAATTCTCCCAGCTTCCCGTCTTACTCCGAGCTTACCCCCCCACCCCCCCCCCCCCAATACATATAATTTATTGGATATCATCCGTGGCTGAGTTGGTCGCACTCTCGCTTCCGAGTTGAAGATCGTGGATTCAAGCCCCATTTTAGAGGGAAAAAAACCACGGCTGACATCGACAGTGTCGGTACCGAGGGTAGGGCTGCACTGTCGGAGGTGCCGTCTTTCAGACGTGACGTTAAACCGAGGCCCCCGTCTGTCCTCTTAGGCGGATGTAACAGATTTCACGACCACTACCGGAAGGAGAGAAGGGGGGGGGGGGGAGTTCTCCCCGGAGTCCTGGGCTCAATATTTATCCCTCAACCAACGTCACCAGAACAGATTAGCTGGTCATTATCACGTTGCTTTTTTCTGTGTGGGATCTTGCTGTGCAGCGGTTGACTGCGCATTTCCTACATTACAACGGTGACTGCACTTCAAAAGTACTGCATTGGCTGTAAAACGTTTTGTGGCATCTATATAAGCGCAAGTCTGTCTTATTTTCAAATCAGCAGCTCGATGCTGGAAATCCCCGAAAGCTTGCTTCGACGTTACCTTGGCTGCAGTCCTCTGGGTCAGTCTGTAATGGATCTGGGCGCAGGGGCCCGTGCTGGACCCACACGCTAAGGGGGAGGCCTTCCTGAACATCAGCAGCTGGATAAGAAAGAAGAGGGAGAGGGTCAGGATAGGAGGTACAGATGGGAACATAGGCAATTGGAGCAGGAGTAGGCCATTCGGCCCCTCGAGCCTGCTCCACCATTCAACCAAATCATGGCTGATCTACTCCAATGTCAGGGGAAACATCCTCCCTGCATCGACCCTGTCGAGCCCTGTAAGAATTTTGCACGCTTCAATGAGATCACCTCTCATTCTTCTAAACTCTAGAGAATACAGGCCCAGTCTCCTCATAGGACAATCCCACCATCCCTGGAAACCATCTGGTGAACCTTCGTTGCACTCCCTCAATGACAATTATATCCTTCCTTAGGTAAGGAGACAAAAACTGTACACAATACTCCAGCTGGGGTCTCACCAAGGCTCTAGACAATTGCAGCAAGACTTCTTTACTCCTGACTGACGTGAGTGAAGACCAGAAATCCTGCTGGACGTCGGCTGGCGGTGGGGGAGGGAAGCAAATCCCTTGAGGTGCGATGCTTCCACAGTCGATTAGCCTATCAACACACCCTGTATGAGTAATGGATTTTGAAGGACGGTCAGTGCAAACTGTAACCCTTCGGGACGGGAAGGTGTGGGGGAGATGGAGGAGGGAGGGTCAAGGCGGTGCGTAGATGTCCTCTTTCAGACCACACTGCCAGGAGGAGGTAGTTGGAGCGGAGATGTGCAGGACTAACTCAGGGCAACTCCCAACGGGGACGGAACACATGCTGGAGAATATATCCGCTCGCTTTTGTCGTTTTTAAATAACAGTTAAGGCAGGGATCATGGTTAAACAACATGAGTAGATAGCATTGAAAAAGGACAATGCGACAGGATATTGATAAGGTAAAGAATGAGCTACAAACCCAGCCCAGTGTCCCAGCTGCGTGTCTTAGAGTGAGCCTGAGGGCCTCCCGTTAACTATTAACGGCGTGTCTGACCGAGCTCACATGGGCTTTGATTAATAAAATGTCAAATAGACGTCTCATGTGTTAATTAGGACCCAGAACTCAACACACTGTGTATTTCACTATTGACCGAATTTAATAAAAGGCGTGAGCCAGACAGACTGTCAAGCTCCTGAGTGATGGAGAACGGTCAGAGGATGCCACTCACCTCCGTGTACTCGGCCGCCCGCCGCCCGGCCGCAGGTCCCGGTTGGGGCCACAGGCACTCCAGGATCTCCAGCGTGCCGAAGCAGGCGTCCGCACTCAGCAGCTGCACACCTCCGCCCACCTTCTGCTCGCACGTCAGCAGCACTGCACTGCCCGTTAACCTGGGGGGGAGGGGGCACAGACAGTGACATCGAGAGCGTTAGCCATGAAGGTCAAACCCTCCAGGTACAACAACAACTTGCATTTACACAGAGCCGTTAAGGTCGCAAAATACGCCCCAAGGCACGTCACGTCACGGGAGCACGCTCGCCAACGGCCCACGTAGCGAACAAAAGCTCGATCGACGAGGCAGGTTTTAAGGACCGTCTTAAAAGGAGGCGGAGGGGTTCAGGGAGGGAGCGCCACAACTTCGGGCCTCAGGCAGCTGAAGGCACGGCCGCTAATGGTGCAGCAGTTAGAATCGGGGATGCGCAAGAGGCCGGAATTGGAGGGGTGCTGAGATCTCGGAGGGTTGTGGGGCTGGAAGAGGTTACAGAGATAGGGAGGGGGGGGGGGGAGCCGAGGCCATGGAGAGATTGGTGTTACCAGATATCAAGGAGTTACAGATGCAGTGTTTCCACATGGGAACAAACAACATAGGGACATAGGATTAGGAGGTGTAGGCCATTCAGCCCTTCGAGTCTGCTCCCCCATTCGATAAGATCATGGCTGATCTGGTTGTGGTCTCAACTCCATTTTCCTGTCTGCCCCCCATAACTCTTGACTCCACGGTCTATCAAAAATCTATCTAACTCAGCCTCGAACAAATTCAATGACCCAGCCCCCACTGCTTTCTGG
This sequence comes from Heterodontus francisci, assembly GCF_036365525.1. NCBI lineage: Eukaryota > Metazoa > Chordata > Chondrichthyes > Heterodontiformes > Heterodontidae > Heterodontus > Heterodontus francisci. The sequence continues at coordinate 16,024,875 of NC_090414.1, read as the reverse complement.
GGAAGACAATTCCACAGACTAACTCTTTGAGAAAAAACATTTCTCCTCATCTCCATGTTAAAAGGGAGACCTCTTATTCTTAAACTGTGTCCCTGCGTTCTAGTCTCCCCCACAAGAGGAAACATTCTCCCGGTATCCACTCTATCAAATCCCTCAGGATCTTATGTTTCAATAAGATCACCTCTCATTCTTCTAAACTCCAACGGGTATAGAACTATAGAAACATTGAAAAATTACGGCACAGGAGGCCATTCAACCCATCGTGTCTATGCCGGCCGAAAGAGAGCCACCCAATCTAATCCCACCTTCCAGCACCTGGTCCATAGCCTTGCAGGTTACAGCACCTCAGGTGCATGTCCAGGTACCTTTTAAAAGAATTGAGGGTTTCTGCCTCCACCACCATTCCTGGCAGTGAATTCCAGACACCCACCACCCTCTGGGTGAAAAAGTTTTTCCTCATGTCCCCTCTAATCCTTCTACCAATCACCTTAAATCTGGGCCCCATGGTAATTGACCTCACCGCTAGGGGAAACAGGTCCTTCCTGTCTGCTCTATCTAGGCCCCTCATAATTTTGTAAACCTCTATTAAGTCACCCCTCAACCTCCTCTGTTCTAAGGAAAACAACCCTCGCCTATCCAATCTTTCCTCATAGCTGCAACTTTCAAGCCCTGGCAACATTCTTGTAAATCTCCTCTGTACTCTCTCCAGAGCGATTATGTCCTTTCTGTAATGTGGTGACCGGAACTGTACGCAATACTCCAACTGTGGCCAAACCAGCATTTTATACAGTTCCAGCCTTACATCCCTGCTTATGGATTCTATACCTCAGCCAATAAAGGAAAGCATTCCATATGCCTTCTTCACCACTCTATCTACCTGTCCTGCCACCTTCAGGGACCTGTGGACATGCACTTCAAAAGGTCTCTCACTTCCTCTACCCCTCTCAATATCCTCCCGTTTATTGTGTATTCCCTCGCTTTGATTGCCCTCCCCAAGTGCATTACCTCACACTTTTCTGGATTGAATTCCATTTGCCACTTTTGCGCCCACTCAACCAAACCATTGATATCATTCTGGAGTCTACAGCTATCCTCATCACTATCACCTACACGGCCAATTCTTGTGTCATCAGCAAACTTCCCAATCATGCCTCCCACATTTAAGTCCAAATCATTAATATATACCACAAACGGCAAGGGACCCAACACTGAGCCCTGTGGTACGCCACTGGAAACAGCTTTCCATTCACAAAAACAATTCAAATATCACCATCTGCTATGGTGGGATTCAAACCCATGTCCCCAAGGGTTCAGAGTGGGCCTCTAGATTACTAGTCCAGTGACATTACCACTATGCCACCGCCTCCCTATAGGCCCAACCTGTTCAACCTTTCTTCATAAGATAAGCCCTTCATCGCCTGAATTAGTCGAGTGAACCTTCTTTGATCTGCTTCTAATACAATTATATTCTTTTTCAAACAAGGAGACCAAAACTGTACACAGTACGCCAGGTGTGGTCTCACCAAGGTACTGTACAGCTGCAGTAAAATGTCCCCACTTTTACACTCAATTCCCCTTTGCAATAAAGGCCAACAATCCATTTGCCTTCCTAATCACTTGCTGTACCTGCATACTAATCTTTTATGATTCATGTACCAGACCACTCAGATCCCTCCACAACACCGAGTTCTGCAATCTCTCTCCATTTAAATAATATACAGATTTTCTATTCTTCCTGCCAAAGTGGACAAGTTCACACTTTCCCACATGATACTCCACCTGCCAAATTGTTGCCCACTCACTGAACCTACCTATACCCTTTTGTAGACTCTTTACCTCCTCTTGACAACTTGCTTTCCTTCCTATCTTGGTGTCATCAGAAAATTTAGCAACCATACATTCACTCCCTTCATCCAAGTCATTGATATAAATTGTAAATAGTTTGAGGCCCCATCACTGCTCCCTGTGGCACTCCACTAGCTTGCCAACCCGAAAAAGACCCATTTACCCCGACTCTCCACTTTCTGTTCGCTAACCAGTCCTTTATCCATGCTAATAGGTTAGCCCTACACCATGTGCTCCTATCTTTGATGATTCTACTAACCTTTGATGTGGCACCTTAGCAAATTGCTTTCGGAAATTCAAGTACACCACATCTACAGATTCACCTTGCTTGTTACTTCCTCGAAAAACTCTAATAAATTAGTTAAACACGACTGCCCTTTCACAAAGCCATGTTGGCTCTTTCTGATCCCATTATGATGTTCTAAGTATCCTGCTATAACCTCCTTAATAATGGATTCTAGCAATTTCCCGATGACAGAATTTAGGCTAACTGGCCTATAGTTTCCTACTTTCTGTCTCCCTCCTTTCTTGAATAAAAGTGTTACATTTTCTGTTCTCCAAACCTCTGGGACCCTTCTGGAATCTAAGGAATTTTGGAAGATTATAACCAAAGCCTCTACTATCTCTGCAGTCACATGTTTTAAGACCCTACGATGCAGTCCATCTGGTCCTGGGGACTTGTCAGCCTTTCATTCTAATAGTTTTCCCAGCACCTTTTTCCTAGTGATGGTGATTCTTTTAAGTTCCTCCTTCCCTTTCACCTCTTGATTTTCAAGTATCTTTGGGAGGTTTTCTCTGTCTTCTACAGTGAAAACAGACACAAAATACCTGTTCAACACCTCCACCATTTCCATGTTTTCCATGATCAATTCTCCAGGCTCACCCTCTGGAGGACTAACACTAGCTTTAGTTACTCTTTTCCTATTTAAATACTTGTAGAAACTCTTACTATCTGTTTTTATATTACTAGCTGGTTTTCTCTCATAGTCTGCTTTGTCCCTCAATTATGTTTTCACCTTTCTTTATTGGTTCTTAAAATCTGTCCAATCTTCTGATCAACCACTAATCTTTGCAGCTGTGTACAGTGTTTTGTTTAATTTGATACTTCCTTATTTATCCACAGATGATGCATCCTTCTCAAAGAAACTTTCTTTCTCACTGGGATAAATCTTTGCTGAGATTAGTTAAATATCTCCTTAAAAGTCTGCCCCTGCATCTCCGCTGTCCTACCTTTTAACCTAGTTTCCCAGTTCACTTTAGCTAGCTCTGCCTTCATACCCTTGTAATTGCCTTTATTTAGGGTACAACATTAGTCTTAAACCCACACATCTCCCTTTCAAACTGAACCTGAAATTCTATCCTGTTATGATCACTGTAGCCTCGAGGCTCCTTTACCATGAGGTCATTAATTAATCCTGTCTCATTGCACATTACCAGGTCTAGAACAGCCTGCTTCCTAGGGTTGGCGCTCGAACATACTGCTCTAAGAAACTGTCCCGAATGCATTCTATGAACATATTTTCCAGGCTACCTTTGCCAATCTGATTTATCCAATCTACGTGTAGATTAACGTCACCCATGACTATTGCGGTACCTTTCTTACACGCCCCATTTATTTCTTCCTGTATACTCTGTCCAACAGCGTAGCAACTGTTGAGGGGGGGGGGCCTATAAACTACTCCCACAAGTGCCCTCTTACCTTTCCTATTTCTTAGTGCTACCCAAGTTGAGGCTCCATCTTGTTTTTCTGTCATCTCTCGCCACTGTACTAATGACATTCTGAATTAACAAAGCTACCCCACCTTTTCCTCGCTTCAATATTCAGGTCCCAGCCTTGGTCACTTTGCAACCATGTCTCTGTAATGGCCATCAGGTCATGTATATTTATTTCTATCTGTGCTAACATTTCATCCATTTTGTTATGAATGCTGCACGCAATCCAGAGATTATTACCTTTGAGGTTCTGCATTTTAATTTAGCCCCTAGCTGCTCATACTCCCTAAGCAGAACCTCTTTCCTCGTCCTATCCATGTCATTGGTACCCACATGGACCACTAGAGCTGAGGTTAACAAGTGTCTTAAGAGCAGGCTTCAGGATTACGGAGGGTTATGATAAGAGAAACAGCAAGAGATTGTTTCCACTGGTCAGTCAGGTAATAAAGAGATGGGAGCGAGCAGGTGTAGGGTGAGACTGGGTGGGATAGCAAAGGCTGTGGGGAGTGAGGGGAAGAGTGGGATTAGACTGGGTGGGATATTAAAAGGTACAGGGAGTGAGTGGGAGTGTGGGATACGATTGAGTGGGATATGAATGAGTGGGACATGCAGTCCTTGTGGGCTGAATGGTCTATTTGTGCATAGGAGCCACTGGAGAAAGTTAAAGAGCAGGGAGGCTGGTGAAATTGGTCCTCTCTAACCAAGGAGAGGCTGGGACAGCTGTAACATCCCAATATTTGTCCTGGCTACGTCAGGTGCTGAGGGACTGAGCGTGAGGCTTTCCTGGTGTCAGCAGCTCAATGATCTGTCACCGTTACAACTGCTGCAAAGTTTTAATGCGGTGAATTAACAAAGTCTCCCCGGCCCGTACCTTAAGTTATTGTGGAGGCAGGCCTTCTCAAACTGGCCCCTCAAGTGGGCAAAGTCTCGCCCCCCGAAGATGCTGTCCTTGAAGTACGCCAGCTCGGCGAAGTAGTGGCTGGCAGCTGTGTGGAAGCAGGTCCCGGTCCCGGACAGGGGGTCTGACGGTGCAGGGGGCTGCGCCAGCTTTGGATCCAGGTGTAGCACTGTGGCTGTCAGACCTCCGAGGGTTAGCCTCAGCAGGAGCTCAGCCTTCACGCTGTCCAGGGACGGAGGCGGCTGGGACTTACCTGGCAGGAGTACAGTCAACAGGTTTAGACAGTCGGGGGATGATGACCCCACTCCTGGCCCCCCACAACCACTTAAAAAGGTCCAACCGCTACACCAGATGACCCCGCATCATCTCACCATCACCCTCAGTTCCATGTCTCACCAGGATTGCCTTCAATTGCTGTTTGGAGAAAGGTCACCCCCCCCGCACTCCCCATAAACACTTGACTTCAAATCAGACAGGCTTCAGCCCATTGTGTCCAGACTAGCTCACTGCAAGAGCCCAAACTAATCCTACTGCCCCACGCTCTCTCCCCATATCCCTGTATCAATCCCAAACTAATCCCACTGCCCCACGCTCTCTGACCACAGCCCTGTATCAATCCCAAACTAATCCCACTGCCCCGCTCTCTCCCCGTAGCCCTGTATCAATCCCAAACTAATCCCACTGCCCCACTCTCTCCCCATAGCCCAGTATCAATCCCAAACTAATCCCACTGCCCTTCTCTGTCCCCATAGCCCTGTATCAATCCCAAACTAATCCCACTGCCCCACTCTCTCCCCATAGCCCAGTATCAATCCCAAACTAATCCCACTGCCCCACTCTCTCCCCATAGCCCAGTATCAATCCCAAACTAATCCCACTGCCCTTCTCTCTCCCCATAGCCCTGTATCAATCCCAAACTAATCCCACCGCCCTTCTCTCTCCCCATAGCCCTGTATCAATCCCAAACTAATCCCACTGCCCCGCTCTCTCCCCATAGCCCTGTATCAATCCCAAACCCCAGCTCTTACTAACCTTGCTGTCTGTGTATGGACTGTAAACTGGGGAGAGTGGTGGGGAACAAGGGGCTCCCATAGCGACGCGGGCTGTTCATCAGGAGCTGGAGGATATTAAAAGAGAAACAAGTCAGTACAACAGTGCCTGGAATGTGTGACTAAGACGTACAAAGCAGGACGGTCGCAGGTCTCACCCGGCTCTGCGCAGAATTAACTGAGGCAGCGGGTGCCTCAGTGCCTTTAACACAGGCTTGGGGATTGACTTGGGCTTGTCCTGGTCTGATCAGCTCAGCATCACAACCGTATCTGAGCCACACACCAAGCACTCGAGAAAGGCTTCAATGCAACAAAAACAACAGGACAATTCCACTCATTTCACACACGTACACAGTTCCTGAAGCAAACCCCTACAGAGTGGCAAACAGTACAGAAACCAGGGCCGGAAATACAAAGGTGGCTCAGTGGGTAACATACCCGCCTCTGAATCAGAAGCTCAAGGGTTCGAGTCCCACTCCAGCGACTTGAATATAACCCAAGCTGACACTCACGGTACAGTACTGAGGGAGTGCTACGCTGTTGGAGATCCTTCTATCGAAGGAGGACATAAAAGATCCCAAATTTTGAAAACTGGCTGTGGCGTTTCCAACATTACGCTAGTGACCACACTTCAAAAGTACTTCATTAACTGCGAACCACTTTGGGATGTCCTTTTGAGGACGTTATCTTGTTATCATAAAATTAAGTACAGTGCAGTCCTGTTCACGTTCTCAGTTTCCCCATGCACAGCACCCGGACATCACCGTGCAAGTCGCCCCCTCAAAGACGCCTCGCGCGCACCACTCCGCGGGAAAATACAAGGGTAGCGCGCACAACGCAAAGAAACGGTTGCCCCTGCAACCCCCACCCTGTGCTCAGGTGGACGAGGAGTCTGTATGTAATATTACTGACCCTTTACTCCCTCGCACAGAGAATTGGCCAAGGATCAATAATGGTGACAGGCAAACTACTTTTTCCAGATCCAGTTTTTCCATTCCACAGTCCTCGTCTCCAACCATACTGTTTATTCACTGTGGATCGGTGGAAAGAGGCAAGAAGAGTCTTTCCATAAATGAAAATAAGTTAAAAGAGAAAAAAAAAAACACGGAGACAAGGTGAAGCTAGGACAGCACCAAGTTTACATTGGTTAGACCACACTTGCAGTTACTGTGCCCAGTTCTGGTCTCCATATTATAAACAGGTTATGCAGGCGCTGGAGACAGTGCAAAATAGATTTACAAGCAGATACCAGAACAGAGAGGTTACACCCATCAAGGCTGGGGCTCCTTATTCTAGAAAAGAGAAGGCTGAGGGGTGGCCTGTTTCTATACTATACGACTCTCTGCTCCTCCAATTCGCATCCCTGATTTTCATCGCTCCACCACTGACGGCCGTGCCTTCAGCTGCCTGGGCCCTAAGCTCTGGTCTTTTCTCTCTAAACCGCTCCTGAAACTCTTTGGCCAAGCTTTTTTTTTTTCCCACCTGCCCTAATATCTCCTCACGGTGTCGATTTCTGTGGACTGGCCCGTGGATGTTTGTGCGGTGGAAAGGCTGCTATATAAATGCGAGGTGTTGTTACTTACGCCTGCCCCCAGCGAGGGGGGCTGTGGAGAACAGCTGCTGTAGTCGCTGCGCATCGAGCTTTCCAGGTCCACGTCTGACAGCTCGCTCGCGGACTGCACGGAGGCCACACTGCTGGTCATTGCAGCCATGGAGTAAAACATCTCCGAAGGCACTGGCGACGGGAACACGACATTTACAACACGAGGTTAGACAGCAGGCTCACGCGGCCCCATCCGCGCTACGTTGGCCAATCACAGCCAGATCGGCGGCTCCCACTGGTTCCAGCGGGGACTCGGTTGGGGGGCTGTGCGGGCGTGGAGGTGGAGGCGGGATAAGCTGGCAAAATTCCAGCTTCCGATTATCCGGCAATTCTGGGGCACGAACGGGACTGGGATCGAGCGCCATGCAGCCCGCGGTCAAGCGGCCTGCAGACGCAGCGGAAAAGCGCTCCCGCCCGTGGCGGGCGCAGGAAGCAGTCAGCTGTCGAAGGCAGGGGATTTTAATGTCCGACTGGGGTTCGTCAACACCCTGAACCCCCTCCGACCGCCCCCCCCCTCCCCTCCCCTCCCTCAAGGTGGGCGGGGGCCTTGCGGCGCGCTTCTCCCAATCGCCGCTCTGCCCCGTTCATCCACCTCGGTTCGTAAAAGCTGGCTGATCCAAACCGTGGCGCCAGAGCACACAAAAAAAAAAACCAAAGACGGCTCCTTACCCCCGTTCTCCGCGCCTGCAAACGAGTCCAGCTCTTGTCCCTTGGGGTGCCCCAGGCTCTGGCCTGAGTGAAGCTGCTTGTTGAGGTCCTGCTCAATCAGTTTGAAGTCCTCGGGGTCCAGTGGCCGACTCTTGCTCAACTTCTCCTTCAGCCCGTTCACTTCTGCGTCAGGCCGAGAGCAGGCGGGAGGGGTGGGGGGGGGGGTGTGGGGAATTTTAAAAAACATGCGTTACACACCACACGGCATGGCGGCAGGACGTCGAGCCAGAACAACGAGCCAAGGAGTCTGGAGGGGCTCAATCCCCACTCGGTGCCGAATGAGCAGAGAGTCTGCAGCCGTGGTTCAGTGGGTCTCTCTGCCCTCTCGCCCGAGACAGGAGGTCCTGGGTTCGAGCCCCACAATCCAGGCCGAGACTGTCGGTGCAGTACAGAGGGATTGTACTGCATTGCCTCTACTTGAGGGCCCGGGCCAATATTTATCCCTCAACTGGCTGTGAAGCACTTTGGGACGTGAAAGGCGCAAGATAAACTTAAGTCTTATTACCAACTAGCCTCAGTGTCACTGGCCTAGGGAGAGACATTAATGCTGGGGTCCTCTCTCCCGATTGCCAGCCTCCTGCAGTAAAGTGCACGCGTGTGGACACTATGAATTGGGCTCGGACAAAGATACCGTACGTTCACTTGAGTAGAAAATGGAAAATGCTACATTGGTGATGCAGGAAGCACTCTTCCAAGGTTGAGGGAGCTTTACTCTGTATCTAACCTTGTGCTGTACCTGTCCTGGGAGTGTTTGATGGGGACAGTGTAGAGGGAGCTTTACTCTGTATCTAACCCCCGTGCTGTACCTGTCCTGGGAGTGTTTGATGGGGACAGTGTAGAGGGAGCTTTACTCTGTATCTAACCCTGTGCTGTACCTGTCCTGGGAGTGTTTGATGGGGACAGTGTAGAGGGAGCTTTACTCTGTATCTAACCCCCGTACTGTACCTGCCCTGGGAGCGTTTGATGGGGACAGTGTAGAGGGAGCTTTACTCTGTATCTAACCCCCGTGCTGTACCTGCCCTGGGAGTGTCAGTACCTGAGTGCAAGATTTCCAGTCAACATTACTAAGGTAACAAGTAGAGGAGTTGTCAATGTAGGGAAATTCCACTAACAATAATTAGCCTTTCAACTAAGCATACTGCAGACGTCATGAGAAATCCCCAAGTATGTGGATGAAAACCTACACAGACTGAACAAAAAAGTCTCTTCTGACTGCAGGATACCCGGCCGACTTAATGCTTTCCCAGAGCCAGGAGATCGCAGAGCGAGACTCGGGCTGTGAGTGGGCTCGCTCAAGGATACCTCCCAATTGCTGAGATCGCCAAGAACTCCAGCAACGAGGCAGCCACATTTGGCGGGACATAAACGCCCGATATTTTCACAGGCGGATGGTTTTTTAATATCGGGAAACATCCGCATACTTTCAGCGTTCCTTTCAGTCATTGTTGAGGGAAATCTCTGGAACCCTGATTGCACGAGGAGCTCACCTGAGAGATTAAGTGCACTGAATAAATCAGCCAGGTTGAAGATCTGCTGTGGGCTCAGGAACAGGTGTAGTGACCCCATCTTCCCATCTAATTCCAACTGGAGGGAAAACACAGCAGTCAGCACAGGTCAAAGGAACAAACAGAACCATTATTTCACTGCTCCCTCGTCCTGCAATATTTTAAGGAACCAAGGAGGGAGTTCAGATACAGATCAGCCATAAACTAACTGAATGACGGAACAACTCGAGGGGCTGAATGGCCTCCTCCTGTTCCTGTGACATCAGATCTTTTGATGCAAGTCGAGTTACATCACGTCTACAGCACAGAAATAGGCCATTCGGCCCAACTGCTCCATGCTGGTTTTTATGCTGCACACGAGCCTCCTCCCACCCCCTCCTCATCTCCCCCGATCAACATCTCCTTCTATTCCTTTCTCCCTCATGTGTTCACCCAGTTTGCCCTGAAATGCATCGATACTATTCACCTCGACCACTCTTACATCATCTTATATTTATGACCTCGAGGCTTAGTCCCTCCCCACAAGTGGAAAGAAGTCAACACCTACCCTACCAAACTCTAACGATCCTGAAGACCACCATTAGGCCACGATCAGCCTTCTCTTCCTCGAGGAAGGAGCCCCAGCCTGTGCAGGCTTTCCAGATCATTGTATCCTTTTTCCGTTCTGATTCACTGAGCAGGCTGTGTTAAAGCCAGATCAGGGTAAACCCACAATTTCTATCCGGTCAACACTTCATACATTGAGTACAACAAGGGACCGAGTGTACAACATAATAGTTTTTTTCTCCTCTGATGCACTTACACCCCATGGCATTAGGCACTTTTATTGTGGGCTCAGTGCCGCAGCCAGCTAATTAAAACCAGCACACAGCCCAAAGGGACTCCGCCTTTGGTTACAGACGCCCATAGTAGGGGTGGAACGCCCCCAACTCCAGGGTAGCCGCAGTTACCGAACCCTTTCTGGCTGTACAGTTCCAGAGGCCTCAAGTGCCTTTCAGGGGAAGGAACCTGCCATCAGTGTTGGACGACACAGTCGAATCTTAATGCCCTCGGGGCAAAAGGTGCAGCTTCTCTGACAAAGCGACACTAACCTGCCCTTAAAGGCTGACTTGCCTTCCATGACATGACTTGCATTTATTACCGATCGTAAAAAAAAAACCTACTGAAGAAATGGGGAATTCTCAGGTTGTGAAATGCGACGTGGAAGTTTCTTTTTCTTGAAGGACGCCCCAGCTGCTCGTGGGGCAAGGGGGCACAGAACCGCACTCCCCCCACCCACCCCCCAACTTCCCCACCCCCGCCATTCACCTTAGGCCCAGGGAGAGCGTCGTTTTGCTTGAGTTTCACCGTCATCTCCATGCACCCCGTGCAGCTGCCGATCTGCGTCGGGGGCGAAGGTGCCGCCGCGGAGCTCCCCCCTGCAGTCCTGCTGCTCGTTTCAGGAAAAGAAGTCGATTCTCCGGCAGACGATCCCATTTGCCGCGGGGCGACGACCGACACATTCTACGTTTCCAAAAAAAAAGAAAGTTTTAAAAAGGAGGAGAAAGCGCTTCTGGCAAACGCGGGTCAATCTTGCCCACGGAATCTACCTCACGAGAAGCCAGCGGCCCTTTAATTCAAGGGAGCGTTTGCCACATAAGCTTGGGGGGAATAAAAAGCACAGGGAGGTATCATAAACCTTCACGGTCCCGGGAGAATGCACAAGACCCCGGACATCGCCTCTTCAATTGCCCTGGCCAATATTTATCCTGCTGAGCATTCTTGTGGGATCTTGCTGTGTGCACACTGCCGTGCCTCCAACATCAATGGCTTGCGTGTCATAAATCTTTGAATGCCTCTACACCCGTAACTTTATGTTAGTAAGACCTAGCTTTCCCCTTGTTGGTTCCTGGTGCCCAGGGGAGTGGGGTTTCTTTGTTTCTCCAGGGCCCCAATGAAGATCCTTACCTGCGGGATAGGCGGCGAGGCCTGGGGTTCCCTACGCTGCTCCTGGATCTCCTCGTAATGCAGCAGCACCCCGGAAAACTGCAGCACTTTGTGAACGAACGCGGGAGGTTGGTGGATGTCGATGGGAATGGGGTCTCTCTTCGAGATGCTGCCCGAGTCCTTCACAGCTTCGTCACAGTACTCCAACCTGCCAACCCCGTTACAGAAACAGACACAGAAACATTTCATAGTTTTCAAATTCATTTTGCACTCATTAATCTGCAGAACAGAACTCTTTCCATTTCAAGCACCCAGTGCCAGCATCAAACACTCCCAGGACAGGTATAACACAGGGTTAGATACAGAGTAAAACTCCCTCCACGCTGTCCCCATCAAACACTCCCAGGACAGGTACAGCACGGGGGTTAGATACAGAGTAAAACTCCCTCCACGCTGTCCCCATCAAACACTCCCAGGACAGGTATAGCACGGGGGTTAGATACAGAGTAAAGCTCCCTCTACACTGTCCCCATCAAACACTCCCAGGACAGATACAGCACGGGGATTGGCTGGGCAATTTGGAACACTTCCTGCCAGCAATCAGGGGGAGCAGCTGCACCTGCACTGCAGCAACTGGGGAGAGGAGACTGGAGTAATTGGAGAAAGTGGAGAGAGGTGAATACAGAGTGGAGAGAAACCATAAAGGAAGGCTGCAATTGTTTTGGAGAGGTGGGTGTCAGGGCACCTGAAGAACTCTTAAGTTTGGACTGTTTGGGGGAGGGAGAAGAGGCCGGAAGACTTGGGTGGGGCTGCCAAATCCAGTAGGGGGCCCCTGTATTTATATTTGCACACAGGGAGCTCCCTCCCCACCCCAACTGCCTGCTCGGGACAGCTGGAGTTGCCCGGGTGAAGACTGTCTTGTTAAAAGCAGAAGAGGAGAGTACCGGGCGGCTCCAGCCATTCCGGGCGAAGAAGTCTCCCCCAACTGGAAGACAACAAACAGTTTTGGACTAATTGTTACAAATGTGCTCCAACTGGCAGTTGGATCGAACATCCTTTTCAGCCTTTCTCTCCCTTCCTCCACTCAGTCACCTCAGTCACCTATCCTCCCCTTTTCCTTTACCTTCCTACCCCTATCCTCCTCTATTCCCACTCCACTTTGTTTACAGTTTGTTTGTTTTTTGTTTCAATTGTGTAAATTTGCTTTGTTTCTTGGGGGTGGACGTGGCTCTTAGACCCCATGGCAAGCCCTCCTTCGCCGGTGGCGGGGCCTTCCCGTACATATGCTGCTGCGGCTGCACCTGTTGCCCCGTCACCGTTTGCTTTATTAACATCGAAGCATGGAGTCAAGAGCTACGTCCACCCGAACATGACTATAGAGGCATGCGTGAAAGCAATGGCCGAGGTTGTCGGCCCTTCGGCCATTGTTGCAGCCTCTAAAATGTATGGGAAGGCAGTGTTATTCCTGAGGACCAAGCGGGCGGTGTCCCTGGCTCTGAGCAAGGGGCTCACCGTGGGCGGAACCTTTCTGCCAGTGGACCCCCTGGTGGGCCACTGCGCAAAGGCTCATTCTATCCAATGTCCCGCCCTTCATTCCTGGTGAACTCCTCCTTCCCCACCATCTGGGGGAGGTAAAGAGGGGGCTCACCCCAGTTCCGCTCGGTCTTCGGGAGAACAGCCTCCGACACGTGTACTCCTTTCGCCGCCAGTTATTCATGCAGCTGGCGCGGGAGGAGGTGACAGAGGGCCACTTTAATGTAGAGTTCCAGGGGACGGCCTACCGCGTCTTCTGGAGCTTGGATGGGGTGCGGTGCCATGTCTGTAAGGGGGTGGGGCATGTTCGTAAGAACTGCCCCAACCTCCCGGCTGCCAACTCCAACTCGGCCCAGGGTGGCGCCGCTGCACCTCCTCCCACCCCCCCTACACCTCCACCAGATACCATTCAGTCGGTACCGGAGGCTGTGGTTTTCAAGGCCTCTGGCAGGGAGGGGGGTGACCGTCCAAATGGAAGGAAGGAGGGGAGGAGAAATAAACATCGAGAGGCGCGTCCCCTGGACACCGTGACACTACCCGAGTCTGAGCTCAGCACAAAGCCCGATCTCGGGGAGTCAACTTGCCCCAGGGCTGGGCTCAGGCCCAGGGTGAATAAAAAAAAAGAGTGCGGAGGCCTCTGATGACATGGAGGTCTCTGAGCCTCTGCAACCAACTGGGAAAAAGAGAAGGCACCCCTCCACAGAGGTGACAAGGGGCCCTGAGGCGCAGGGTCCATCTGTTGGAGGGGAGCTGTCTCCTGTTTCGGGTCCCCAGGTTTCCCCTACCGCCACCACCAAGGCGACAAAGTCTGGGCAGGAGCTCCCTATTCCTCAGGATGGAGTGGAGGGGGAGACACCTGTACATGTGGCCCCTCCAGGGGAAGCCAGTGGAGCCCTGCTTGTTGTGGGGGAGCCTGGGGATGCCGCCCATTCCGCCACTGCCACTGGGTCGGGTGCCCTGAGTAGAGGGGAGGGTGGGGCCCCAAAGGGTCGGCCCTCCCAGCCGGAGTCCACCACCAACCAGGACACACCCAACCCGGTTGGAACCGAGAATGCTGCCCCATCTGCTGGGCCTGTGGGTGCTGGCGGAGCGGGAGATGGCCTCCTCTCTCCGTCTCCGGTCTTGGCTCCGGCTGGATTTCCGCAGTCGGGAACTTCTGTCTCCCCTGGACCACGCATTGGCCTGGGGACGGAGGTGGAGGGGGGTCCTGGGCTGCTGGTACCCACAGGCTCCAGTTTCACAATAGAACCCAGAGAGGACTCCTGCGCGATCAATCCTGGGGGTGGGATCGTGACGGAGGCGGGATCAGCTGGCGCGGCCGGGACATGCGCCCCACAGTGTGTGGTGGATGTGTCGGCCGTTGGCGGTGACGACCCGAAGGAGGATGGGGATTTGGTGTGGGGCACGGAGGATGATCTTGATTCCATCGCCAGTGAGGTGGTGGAGTCCCTCGTGCCTCCCACCGAATCTCCTCTCATCCCCACGGCGGAACTCTGGGATTTCCTTGCGGCTTGCAGGGGTTGCCGCGATAAAGTTCAGCTGGCCCTCGGCCATTGGTCGAATCTGGCGCTGATCAGACAGTCCGTCCGGGCCGCCCTGAAGAAAGCGGGCAAGCGCGCGGGCGTGAAACTGGTTGAGAGGCGCCGTTTTAATGTGTTCCTCAATGGGTTGCTGGGGGAGTGGAGGGCCAGGTGCACTTCCACTCCCTCCTCACAGTGAGCTGTTGGTGACGGGTTTTAAGTACCTTTGACATGAAGATAACCATAGCCAGCCTCAACATCAACGGCAGCAGGGGGTCTCACCGCAGATTTCACAATCTCTCAGTCCTTAGGGAAGGGAGATGCGCGGTGAGCTTTCTGCAGGAAACCCACACCGTCCCGGGAGACGAAGCCACCTGGCTTCTGGAGTGGCAGGGTGGGGTCTACATGAGTCACCTCACCCCTATTTCTAGTGGGGTGGCTATCTTGTTGGCCCCGACTTTTCAGCCGGAGATCTTGGGGGTCAAGGAGCTAGTGCCGGGCCGCTTGCTCCACCTTGCCGTTCGCCTGGGTAGCGTGCCGCTCCACTTTGTGAATGTGTACGTGCCCAGGCCCGGCGCGTTGCAAGCGCGCTTCATTGAAGAAGTGTCCGCTCTCTTGAGCTCCATCGATAGCAGCGAGCGCATCATCCTCGGGGGGGATTTTAACTGCACCCTCGAGGTGGGGGAATCGCTCCGGTCCCCAGCGCGGCCAAGCGTCGGTGGAGAAGTTGAGGGGACTGATCAGCTCCCTTAACTTGGTGGACGTCTGGCAGAATCTCCATCCCGACTCCAGCGCCTTCACGTGGAGGTCTGGAGGAGGGGGGTCGCGAATCGACCGCCTCTACATTTCGCAGGCGTACGTCTCCCGCGTCTCGGCAGCCTCCATGCGGCTGGTGCCGTGCTCGGACCACCACCTGGTGTGGGCGGAGTTTACTCCGCTCCGCACGCGGGCGGGGTCCGCGTACTGGCACTTTAACAACTGGCTGCTGGAGGACGAGCGATTTCGGGACTCGTTCTGTCGATTCTGGGCCGACTGGAGAAGGAAGCAGGGGGGCTTCGCCTCCTTGAGGCTATGGTGGGATGTGGGCAAGACTCACATCCGCGTCTTCTGTCAGGAGTACGCGAAGGGGTCGACCAAGAGGCGGGAAACCGAGATCGGGCGCCTTGAGAGGGAGGTGCTCGACTTGGAGTCCCGCCTCGGTCATGCCGTCGTGGACCCGGCCCTGTGGCAGGCGCACAAAGAGAAGAAGGGCGCGCTGAGGGACCTGCAGCTCATAGGGTCCCGAGGCGCGTACGTGAGGTCGCAGATCCAGATCCTGGAAGATTTGGACTGCGCCTCACCCTTCTACTCGCTGGAAAAATGGCGGGGGGTCCGTAAGCAGCTCGTCGAGCTGCTGGCCGACGACGGATCCTCCATCACGGATCCGGAGGGAATGGGCCTCCTGGTCCGTACTTATTACAGTGCGTTGTTCTCTCCGGATCCGTCCAGCGAGGATGCGCGCAGAGTTTTGTGGGAGGACCTGCTGCAGGTCAGCCCGGAGGGCGCCGAAGGGCTGGAGGCTCCATTCACATTGGCGGAGTTGACTGGCGCCCTCCACCAGCTCTCGAGGGGCAAATCCCCAGGACTGGATGGGTTGTCCGTGGAGTTCCTCAGGGCGTTCTGGGACGTCCTGGGGGACGATTACGCACGGGTCCTGGGGGAAAGCCTGGTGACCGGGGAGATGCCCCTCTCGTGGCGCAGGGCAGTCACCGGCCTGCTGCCGAAGAGGGGCGATCTCCGCCTGCTTAAAAACTGGCGTCCGGTCTCCCTCCTCAGCACGGATTATAAAATCTTTGCCCGGACTATGCCTACCCACCAGGGCTCCGTGCTGGCCCACATGATCCACCCCTACCAGTCCTACACGGTCCCGGGCCGGTCCATCCAGGACAACATCCACCTGGTCCGGGACCTGATCCATCTTTCCCAGAGGACTGGTCAGTCGGTCGCCTTTCTCTCCCTCGATCAGGAGAAGGCATTCGACAGGGTGGATCACGATTACCTTTTCGGAACTCTGCACGCTTTCGGACTCGGGCTGCATTTTGTGGCCCGGATCAGACTTTTATACGCCGCCGCAGAGTGTCTAGTCAAAGTTAACGAGTCCTTGACGGCGCCCCTTCGCTTTGGGAGAGGAGTGCGTCAGGGATGCCCCATGTCCGGCCAATTGTATACCATCTGCGTGGAGCCCTTCCTGTGCCTGCTTCGCAGTAGGTTGACGGGATTGGCTCTGCGCGAGCCGGCCATGCGGGTCGTCCTCTCGGCTTATGCCGACGACGTGCTCCTCGCAATCACAGATCCCGTTGACTTGCGGAGGATGCGCGACTGCCAGCAGACCTTTTCTGCTGCGTCCTCCGCGAGGATCAATTGGGAGAAATGTTCCGGACTCCTGGTTGGTCAGTGGCGGGTGGACTCCCTGCCGGAGGAGATGACACCTTTTGCGTGGAGCACCACGCACCTCCTCTATCTGGGAGTCCACCTTAGCCCCGCTGAGGAAGCCTGGCCGGCAAACTGGCAGGAGTTGGAGGCGAAAGTCACTGCTCGGCTGGGGCGCTGGACAGGACTGCTCCGAGTGCTTTCCTACAGGGGCCGAGCGCTGGCCATAAACCAACTGGTGGCCTCCATGTTGTGGTACCGGTTGGTCACTTTGGCCCCGCCCGCTGTATTTGCCACCAAGATCCAGAAGAAACTCGTCTATTTCTTCTGGGGCAAGAGGAAACACTGGGTCTCTGCCGCGGTCCTGAGTGTCCCGATCAAGGAGGGCGGTCAGTCGCTGGTGTGCGTCCGCACCCAGGCTGCGACTCTCCGCCTTCGGACCCTGCAGAGATACTTGTACGTCGAGCGTTCTCCCAGATGGTGTGCGCTGGCGACGTATTCTTTCTGCCAGTGTCACTGCCTTCAAGACGACACGCAGCTCCCGGTGGAGTCCGTTAGCCGTGCTTCTCTGAGGGAGTTGCCTGTCTTTTACCAGGATCTATTCCGAGTCTGGAACATGGTCGCCTCCAGTCAGGGCGCTCCCCCGCCGGCGGAGGAGAGCGCCTCTGCTGTCCGGGCGGCCGACTCCGGGGACAGTCCGGCGGGTGGAGGAGTAGCCGAAACCCCCGGGACGCCCCTCACTGCGGGTGGCGAGGGGGCTCGGGAGTGCGGGGCGATCCCGGCTGAGCTGACCCCCGCTCGGCCGGAACTGCTCATCGGACCCAGGCCCCGAAACCCTCCTCGGGAGCCGGTCCCGCACAACCCGAGCCGCCTCTCGGAAATGCCCTCCGTGCCATTCCAATCGGCGCGGAGGGGTTTCCTGTACGGGCTGCTCCTGCACACTCTCCGCTTCCTCGCCCTCGTCAGCCGGCCGGACACGCCCTGGCGGTCCGCGTTGCCATCTGGCGGCGAGGGGCAACCCCGATGGAGGTCTCTATACGCGGGAGTCTTCCCCCTTTACATCGGGGACCTGGGATGGAGGGTGCTGCACAGAGCAGTCCCGTGCAATAGACTTTTAAGTAGGTTCGCGGACTCCCAGGCCGCCTGTACTTTCTGTGGCCTGGACGAGTCCGTGTTCCACGTTTATACGGAGTGTGCGAGGTTGCAGCCCCTCTTTGAGTATTTGAAGGGGCTGCTCCTCAAATTCTGGCTGCACTTCAGTCCTACGCTCCTGATCTTTGGGCACCCGGTGCGGAGGGAGGATCTCCTTGTCGTTCTGCTCCTGGGCCTGGCCAAGGTGGCAATTCACAGGTCCAGGTTGCGGGCCAACAGGGGTTCCGTCCTCCCCGATTGCCTGCCCCTCTTCCGCGGTTACGTTCGCGCCCGGGTGCCCCTGGAGAAGGAGCACGCGGTGTCCGCCGGTCCGCTTGAGGCCTTCCGCGACCGGCAGGCACCGCAGGGACTGGAGTGCATCATTGATGCCGAAAATGGCATTTTAATTTGAGTTTTTTGTTTATTTCTGTTTTTAATAAAGTTATTTTAAAACTGTAAAAAAAAACGGTATCCTATCCAGTTGCTGAAAATCCATTCAGAAACGTCATTCCCTCCAATACTGGAATAGTCGATTTACTGACCTTTTAATGTGCACTTCCAGGGCAACTCCAGTCCTGGAGCCGTCAGGAGTGTGTTCCACCCGAACTATTGTGTCGAGGAATGTTACTTTTATCCTCCGCAAAACTGTTTAATCAAAAGAAGAATTGACAAAGCTGATTTAGTAATAAAACTTACCACACAGAGTAACAATACTGTCTAACTGACAGCTTCGAGTCTTAGAGTGGGACTAACGCTCCAATGATTGTACTGAGAGAGTGCTGCACTGTCAGAGGTGCCATCTTTCAGATGAGATGCCCAGCCGAGGCCTCGACTGGTCTATTAGGTGAATGTAAAAGATTCAGTAGCACCATACGGAGAAGAGCAGGAGCTATCTGTGGTGTTCTGGGCCAATATTTCTCCAACCACGATCACTAAACCAGATGGTCTGGTCATTATCACACTGCTGTTTGTGGGAGCTTTCTGTGCCTGTAACCCTTTACTATCCCACCCAGACTAATCCCACTCTCCTGCTCACTCCCCTTTGATGCTCTTCTTTTTCAGTAATCTAATTCCCTGGTAATGGTGGTGGTATATCGTAGCTGAATGAGGAAAGAGGCGACACCCGCCCATCTGAGTTGGGACCTTGCCAAGATTCCCCGGGTACACTGGCAGAATATGCCACCACGGCCGGCCACTCACTTCTCACCACCCCAGCCCCCGTCATCTGTCACCCGATAGGAATTTCTGTCTGGCAAGCAAGATGTCCCCAGCCGAAGGGAAACTGATCCAACGTGGGAGAGGTTCATCGTGGCCGTGGGCCCTGTAGCTCGCGAGGCTCCCGATCTATCAGCTGTGCCAAGTCTAACGTCCATCACCTCACCTGGAGTTGTGCAGTCAGGGAGGATCCCAACCTCTCGCGTCTCAGCCCCCGGCTCAGTGGAATTCCTCTCTCGCCTCCGAGGCAGAAGGACGTGCGTTTTCGAGCCCCACTCCAGAAACCTGAGCTCATAATCCAGGCCGACAGCCCCCTGTGCCAGTACTGAGGGAGCGCCGCACTGTCGGAGGTGTTTCGGATGAGACATTAAACCAAGGTTCCGTCTGCCCTCTCAGGTGGATGTAAAAGACTCAACAGCCACTATTGGAGGTAGAGTGAGAGCGGGGTGGGGGGGGTGGGGGGGATTCTCCCCAGTGTCCTGAGGCCAATATTTATCCCTCAACCAACATCAGTAAAACAGATAATGTAGTCATTATCACACTGCTGTTTGTGGTAGCTTGCTGTGCGCAAATTAGCTGCCGTGTTTCCGACACTGCAACAGGAACTACAAAGACACCTAACTGGCTGGAAAAGGCTTTGCGACATCCTGCAAGTTCTTTCTTCCACAGTTGGGAACCTGTGGGGGTTGGGGGATGGGGTCAAATAAACGGAACCCCAAACAATGAGCTTTCCAATGCTTACCCGTTTCTATGGTCTGTGCAAACATCTCGAGCCCCTCCAGAGGCTGGGTGGGCTCCTCCGGCTCCTCGGCCTGCTCCTTCAGGCACTCCTTTGCCAGCTGCATGCTGGTTGTCATGCATGACGACCAGCTGGGAGACTCCGTCCCTGGGGCTGCACGGCAGAGAGTTAGCAACAAAAGTTAGCAACGCCCCGAGAGGCGCCTTCCGCAACACGCAACCAAAGGCAAGACACTGCGGATGCTGGAAATCCAAAATACGCAGAACGAACAGCACGGAACAAGCCATTTGACCCATACCGAGGAGGGTAGAAATCGGAAACGCTGCCCCGAATGTACAGCACAGAACTCCATTTACCCGTCAATGCTCTCCATCCCTCGATACCCTCACCCAACAAAAATCTATCCATCTCACTTTTAACATTTTTAATTGACCCACCGCCGGTCTCGGCAGCTTTTTGGCGGGAGAGCGTTCCAGAGACTCCCCTTTGCGTGAAGAGGTGCTTCCCAATTTCCTGAATGGCTCTGGTGAATGTGACGGCTGAGCTCAATCCCCCTTTCCACACGTCCGCGTATACAGGGAGGGCGGGGAGGCTGAGGGACAGCTAAGATCAGGGACCAAGCGCCGCACCAGGAGCAGGGTGTGTTTACTCTTGGAACCTTCGGAGGTTTGGGTGGGACTGTGTGTGGCTGCGGGGGGGGGGGGGGGGGGGGAAGAGAGGCAGGCTGTATAACGACTGCTGAATGTATTGCACACGTGGTAGCCACTGATGAGAGTTACTCAGGATTATATTGATGCTACTTCACAGACCAGTCAGCATCTGTGAAGAGAAAAGGCTCTTTTCTTGAGAAAAGGGAAACCGAAGGGGTGAGCCGAGAAAGCTCTTTAAAATTATGAAGGAATTTGACAGGGTCAACATAAAGAAAATGTCTCCACTTGCGGACAAGACCAGAACTAGGAGCCATCAATATAAACTTCTTTACCCAGAGAGAGGGGAGAATGTGGAACTCGCTACCACGGGGGGTGGGTTGGTAGGATTAGTATCAATGCCTTTAAGGGGCAGCTGGATAAACACATGAGGAGGAAATGAATACAAGGTTATGTTGATAGATGAGATAAAGTAGGGTGCTGGTTATATCTGGAGGACTAGAATACAGGGGGGTAGAAGTCAGGCTTCAGCTATACAAAGCCCTGGTTAGACCACACCTGGAGTTACTGGGAGCAGTTCTGGGCACCGCACCTTAGCAAGGATATACTGGCCTTGGATGGAGTGCAGTGTAGATTGACCAGAATCATACCTGGACTCCAAGGGTTAAATTACGAGGAGAGATTACACAAACTAGGATTGTATTCCCTGGAATTTAGAAGGTTAAGGGGAGATTTGATCAAGGTTTCCAAAGATATTAAGGGGAACTGATAGGGTCGATAGAGAGAAACGATTTCCGCTGGTTGGGGAGTCCAGGACTAGGGGGGCAGAGTCTAAAAATGAGAGCCAGTCCTTTCAGGAGTGAAATGAAGAAACACTTCCACACACAAAGGGTGGGAGAAGTTTGGAACTCTCTTCCACAAACGGCAATCGATGCTGGATCAATTGTTAATGTTAAATCGGAGATTGATAGATTTTTGTATTAAGGGATATGGGGCAAAGATGGGTATATGGAGTTAGATCACAGATCAGCCATGATCTCATTGAATAGCGGAACAAGCGCAAGGGGCTGAATGGCCTCCTGTTCCTATATTCGTAGGAGACTCCGATGGAGCATTAACACCAACATAGATCAGATGGACCGAATGGCCTGTGTCAGTGCTGTAAACTCGATGTATTCCTCAGGACTGAACACACTGCGCCGCACATCTTTGCTCAGTCAGGCGCCCGACACCTGTGTAAAACCCAATGGCACATTTAACCCGTCTGCAAACCAAACCAGTGGGAAACGGGCAAGAGTCTCAGTTTACCAGATACAGTGGGCATACTCTCAGACAGCCCAGAGAGCTCAGGTGAAGGGTAAACCACGGCTGAGGCTCGGGTGAGCGACTGCTGGAATTTAAGCAGGCCAAACTGCACGGGCGGCCGGTGACACGTGAGCGGGGATGCTTCGCAGCGGCCCTCTCCCCGACTGGCAGTGAACCACACCGAGCGCAACCTTGGGAGTCCCGACTTGACCACGAGTTGTGCTTACGATCCTCGCCAACACCCACCACCCACCCACCCCACCACCATCAGATCCTGTCTACCACAAACCGTCCACTAACACTTCCGTTACATTGCTGTGACCACTGACTGAACAATCCCAGCTCCCAGTGGCTGGCCTAAGTCTTTAATAAGCAAGGTTTGACTTCCATCTCTTCGATCAGATCTCGGGAGTCAGCCCTCACGCATCCACCCCCACCCCCCCCTCCTCCATCTCTCTCTTCCCCAAAGGAGGGGTATTAGACACCAGAACAGATTCGAGTGCTTGTTCTTAGGAGGCAGTGACTAGGAGCACCTTGACAGAATCACAACCTACCAGGAACGTGGGGGGCGGGGGGGGGGGGGGGGGTGGGGGGGTTTGTCCGGCCACCGTTTCCTCCCTGGTCCCTTGTTTTATTGTATCTCGGGCTGTCACTCACCGAAGCAATACTTGGGCCTGCACGTCACCTGCAGGCCCGTCACTTCCACGGTGCAGTTCTCAGTGATCAGGGCAGACCAGGGGATGGTCACCGAGATGCTGCTGATGAAGCCGTCTGTGATCTCCAGTGGCGCGCCGAGCGAGTCCAAGAATTCATTCAAAGACTGCAGAGCAAAGAGAGCACCTGTTACAGCAAGGGCAGAAGTCGCATTTATCAACGCCTTTAACAGAGTGAAAACATCCCAAAGCACTTCACAGAATCGGACAACATTTGACACTGAACCACATGAGCAGATATTAGGGACAGGCGACCGAAAGCTCGGTCAAAGAGGTCGATTTTAAGGAGCATCTTAAAGGAGGAGAGAGAGAGGCGGAGAGAGAGAGAGAGGGGCGGAGAGGTTTAGGGAGGGAATTCCAGAGCTTAGGGCGCCCAGGCAGCTGAAGGCACGGCCGCCAATGGTGGAGCGATGGGAATCGGGATGGACAAGAGGGCGGAATTGGAGGAGCGCAGAGATCTCGGAGGGTTGTGGGGGCTGGAGGAGGTGACAGAGATAGGGAGGGGCGAGGCAGTGGATAATTTGAACACAAGGATGCTTTATCGTGTTCAGGGTGCATGCCCGATGACCAGAGGAGCTACTGTAATTGGTTAACACCCTGCAATGCTGAGCACAACCACTCCCTTTCCAAAGGCACCCTCCATTTGTCGGCAGGCTCGTCGACCATGAGGAGAATGACAGCAAAGCCAGGTCATACGGACAGACACCTGCATACATGCCCCTTCCAGCAGAGCAGACTACATGGTGGTCGGGAGCTGGCGCCCAGGCTCCTGCTGCAACTGTGCTTCCACTCACTCCTCCAATACCCAAGGACACTAAGCCAAAGAATATGATCCCAACAGCTGCCCTGACCAAAACCAGTTCACTCAGCAAAGATCAGGAGCCCGACCTCGGACTGTCCGGTCTGCTTGGCTCTGTGCCACACCAGGTAGGGCATTTCGAGTCATAGAGTTATACAGCACAGAAACAGGCCCTTCGGCCCATCGTGTCTGTGCCAGCCATCAAGCACCTATCTATTCCAATTTCATTTTCCAGCACTTGGCCCGTAGCCTTGTATGCTATGGCATTTCAAGTGCTCATCTAAATACTTCTTAAATGTTGTGAGGGTTCCTGCCTCTACCACCCCTTCAGGCAGTGCGTTCCAGATTTCAACCACCCTCTGGGTGAAAATTATTTCCTCAAATCCCCTCTAAACCTCCTGTCCTTTCCCTTAAATCTATGCCCCCTGGTTATTGACCCCCCCGCTAAGGGAAAAAGTTTCTTCCTATCTACCCTATCAATGCCCCTCATAATTTTGTATACCTCAATCAGGTCCCCCCTCAGCCTTCTCAGCTCCAAGGAAAACAACCCTAGCCTATCCAGTCTCTCTTCATAGCTGAAATGCTCCAGCCCAGACAACATCCTGGTGAATCTCCTCTGCACCCTCTCCAGTGCAATCACATCCTTCCTATAGTATGGTGACCAGAACTGTACACAATAGTCCAGCTGTGGCCTAACTAGTGTTTTATACAGCTCCATCATAACCTCCCTGCTCTAATATTCTATGCCTCGGCTAATAAAGACAAGTATCCCATATGCCTTCCTAACCACCTTATCTATCTGTGCTGCTGCCTTCAGTCATCTATGGACAAGTACATCAAGGTCCCCTGGACTTCCTATGGTCCTACCATCCATTGTATATTCCCTTGCCTTGTTAGTCCTCCCAAAATGCATCACCTCACACTTCTCAGGATTAAATTCCATTTGCCACTGCTCCGCCCATCTTACCAGCCATGCTATATCGTCCTGTAATTTAAGGCTTTCCTCCTCACTATTTACGACAGCACCAATTTTCGTGTCATCTGCAAACTTACAGATCATACCTCCTTCACGTTTAAATCATTAATGTACACTACAAACAGCCAGGGTCCCAGCACCGATCCCTGCGGTACACCACTGGTCACAGGCTTCCACTCGCAAAAACAACCCTCGACCATCACCCTCTGCCTCCTGCTACTGAGCCAATTTTGGATCCAATTTGCCAAATTGCCCTGGATCCCATGGGCTCTTACCCTTCTTGACCAATCTCCCATGCGGGACCTTATCAAAAGCCTTACTGAGGTCCATGTAGACTACATCGACTGCTTTACCCTCATCTACACATCCAGTCACCTCCTCGAAAAATTCAATCAAGTTGTCCATTTGACAAATGCATGTTGTCTATCCCTGATTAATCCTGCCTCTCCAATTGGAGATTAATCCTGCCCTTCAGAACTTTTTCCAATAGTTTCCCTACCACTGATGTTAGACTCACTGACCTGTAATTAGCTGGTTTATCCCTGCTACCCTTCTTGAATAATGGTACCACATTCGCTGTCCTCCAGTCCTCTGGTACCTCTCCTGTGGCCAGAGAGGATTTGAAAATTTGTGTCAGAGCCCCTGCTATCTCGTCCCTTGCCTCACATAACAGCCATGGCCTGGGGATTGATCCACTTTTAAGCCCGTTTAAACAGCTAATGCTTCCTTCCTTTCAATGCTAATATGTTCAAGTATATCACAATTCCCCCTCCCGACCCAGGTAGGGTATTTAGCTGTCAAATCAGCAGGACAGGTCATGAGGGTGGGGTTGGTAAGAACAAAAAGTTGACACGGATAGTAGATAAGCAAGGGAATAGAGGGAAGTAAATCTGGAGCATTACTTTAGATAAGGAGAGGACAACTGAGGGGACAGAGGTTCAAAATAGTAATTTCACAAGTGAGGGAACACAGGTTCAAAATAATAATTTCACAAGTGAGGGAACACAGGTTCAAAATAGTAATTTCACAAGTGAGGGAACACAGGTTCAAACCAGTAACTACACAACTGAGGGAACACAGGTTCAAAATAGTAATTTCACAAGTGAGGGAACACAGGTTCAAAATAGTAATTTCACAACTGAGGGAACACAGGTTCAAACCAGTAACGACACGACTGAGGGAACACAGGTTCAAACCAGTAACTACACAACTGAGGGAACACAGGTTCAAAATAGTAACTACACGACTGAGGGAACACAGGTTCAAAATAGTAACTACACAACTGAGGGAACACAGGTTCAAAATAGTAACTACACGACTGAGGGAACACAGGTTCAAACCAGTAACTACACAACTGAGGGAACACAGGTTCAAACCAGTAACGACACGACTGAGGGAACACAGGTTCAAACCAGTAACTACACGACTGAGGGAACACAGGTTCAAAATAGTAACTACACAACTGAGGGAACACAGGTTCAAAATAGTAACTACACGACTGAGGGAACACAGGTTCAAACCAGTAACTACACAACTGAGGGAACACAGGTTCAAACCAGTAACTACACAACTGAGGGAACACAGGTTCAAAATAGTAACTACACGACTGAGGGAACACAGGTTCAAAATAGTAACTACACGACTGAGGGAACACAGGTTCAAACCAGTAACTACACGACTGAGGGAACACAGGTTCAAAATAGTAACTACACGACTGAGGGAACACAGGTTCAAAATAGTAACTACACAACTGAGGGAACACAGGTTCAAAATAGTAACTACACGACTGAGGGAACACAGGTTCAAAATAGTAACTACACAACTGAGGGGACACAGGTTCAAACCAGTAACTACACGACTGAGGGAACACAGGTTCAAAATAGTAACTACACAACTGAGGGGACACAGGTTCAAACCAGTAACTACACAACTGAGGGGACACAGGTTCAAACCAGTAACAACACGACTGAGGGAACACAGGTTCAAAATAGTAACTACACAACTGAGGGAACACAGGTTCAAAATAGTAACTACACGACTGAGGGAACACAGGTTCAAAATAGTAACTACACGACTGAGGGAACACAGATTCAAACCAGTAACTACACAACTGAGGGGACACAGGTTCAAACCAGTAACTACACAACTGAGGGAACACAGGTTCAAAATAGTAACGACACAACTGAGGGAACACAGGTTCAAACCAGTAACTACACAACTGAGGGAACACAGGTTCAAAATAGTAACTACACGACTGAGGGAACACAGGTTCAAACCAGTAACTACACAACTGAGGGAACACAGGTTCAAAATAGTAACGACACAACTGAGGGAACACAGGTTCAAACCAGTAACTACACAACTGAGGGGACACAGGTTCAAACCAGTAACTACACAACTGAGGGAACACAGGTTCAAAATAGTAACTACACAACTGAGGGAACACAGGTTCAAAATAGTAACTACACGACTGAGGGAACACAGGTTCAAACCAGTAACTACACAACTGAGGGAACACAGGTTCAAAATAGTAACGACACAACTGAGGGAACACAGGTTCAAACCAGTAACTACACAACTGAGGGGACACAGGTTCAAACCAGTAACTACACAACTGAGGGAACACAGGTTCAAAATAGTAACTACACAACTGAGGGAACACAGGTTCAAAATAGTAACAACACAACTGAGGGAACACAGGTTCAAAATAGCAACTACACGACTGAGGGAACACAGGTTCAAACCAGTAACTACACAACTGAGGGAACACAGGTTCAAACCAGTAACTACACAACTGAGGGAACACAGGTTCAAAATAGTAACTACACGACTGAGGGAACACAGGTTCAAAATAGTAACTACACAACTGAGGGGACACAGGTTCAAACCAGTAACTACACAACTGAGGGGACACAGGTTCAAACCAGTAACAACACGACTGAGGGAACACAGGTTCAAAATAGTAACTACACAACTGAGGGAACACAGGTTCAAAATAGTAACTACACGACTGAGGGAACACAGGTTCAAAATAGTAACTACACGACTGAGGGAACACAGGTTCAAACCAGTAACTACACAACTGAGGGGACACAGGTTCAAACCAGTAACTACACAACTGAGGGAACACAGGTTCAAAATAGTAACGACACAACTGAGGGAACACAGGTTCAAAATAGTAACTACACAACTGAGGGGACACAGGTTCAAACCAGTAACGACACAACTGAGGGAACACAGGTTCAAAATAGTAACTACACAACTGAGGGAACACAGGTTCAAAATAGCAACTACACAACTGAGGGAACACAGGTTCAAACCAGTAACTACACAACTGAGGGAACACAGGTTCAAAATAGTAACTACACAACTGAGGGAACACAGGTTCAAACCAGTAACTACACAACTGAGGGAACACAGGTTCAAACCAGTAACTACACAACTGAGGGGACACAGGTTCAAAATAGTAACAACACAACTGAGGGAACACAGGTTCAAAATAGCAACTACACAACTGAGGGAACACAGGTTCAAACCAGTAACTACACAACTGAGGGAACACAGGTTCAAAATAGTAACAACACAACTGAGGGAACACAGGTTCAAAATAGTAACTACACAACTGAGGGAACACAGGTTCAAAATAGTAACTACACAACAGAGGGAACACAGGTTCAAAATAGTAACTACACAACTGAGGGAACACAGGTTCAAACCAGTAACTACAGAACTGAGGGAACACAGGTTCAAACCAGTAACTACACAACTGAGGGAACACAGGTTCAAAATAGTAACGACACAACTGAGGGAACACAGGTTCAAAATAGTAACTACACAACTGAGGGAACACAGGTTCAAAATAGTAACTACACAACTGAGGGAACACAGGTTCAAACCAGTAACTACACAACTGAGGGAACACAGGTTCAAAATAGTAACGACACAACTGAGGGAACACAGGTTCAAAATAGTAACTACACAACTGAGGGAACACAGGTTCAAACTAGTAACTACACGACTGAGGGAACACAGGTTCAAACCAGTAACTACACGACTGAGGGAACACAGGTTCAAACCAGTAACTACACGACTGAGGGAACACAGGTTCAAACCAGTAACTACACGACTGAGGGAACACAGGTTCAAACCAGTAACTACACGACTGAGGGAACACAGGTTCAAACCAGTAACTACACGACTGAGGGAACACAGGTTCAAACCAGTAACTACACAACTGAGGGAACACAGGTTCAAACCAGTAACTACACAACTGAGGGAACACAGGTTCAAAATAGTAACTACACAACTGAGGAACCCAGGTTCAAACCAGTAACTACACAACTGAGGGAACACAGGTTCAAAATAGTAACTACACAACTGAGGAACCCAGGTTCAAACCAGTAACTACACAACTGAGGGAACACAGGTTCAAAATAGTAACTACACAACTGAGGAACCCAGGTTCAAACCAGTAACTACACAACTGAGGGAACACAGGTTCAAACCAGTAACTACACAACTGAGGGAACACAGGTTCAAACCAGTAACTACACAACTGAGGGAACACAGGTTCAAAATAGTAACTACACAACTGAGGGAACACAGGTTCAAACCAGTAACTACACAACTGAGGGAACACAGGTTCAAAATAGTAACTACACAACTGAGGAACCCAGGTTCAAACCAGTAACTACACAACTGAGGGAACACAGGTTCAAACCAGTAACTACACAACTGAGGGAACACAGGTTCAAAATAGTAACTACACAACTGAGGGAACACAGGTTCAAACCAGTAACTACACAACAGAGGGGACACAGGTTCAAAATAGTAACTACACAACTGAGGGAACACAGGTTCAAAATAGTAACTACACAACTGAGGGAACACAGGTTCAAACCAGTAACTACACAACTGAGGGAACACAGGTTCAAAATAGTAACTACACAACTGAGGGAACACAGGTTCAAACCAGTAACTACACAACTGAGGGAACACAGGTTCAAACCAGTAACTACACAACTGAGGGAACACAGGTTCAAAATAGTAACTACACAACTGAGGGAACACAGGTTCAAACCAGTAACTACACAACTGAGGGAACACAGGTTCAAACCAGTAACTACACAACTGAGGGAACACAGGTTCAAACCAGTAACTACACAACTGAGGGAACACAGGTTCAAACCAGTAACTACACAACTGAGGGAACACAGGTTCAAACCAGTAACTACACGACTGAGGGAACACAGGTTCAAACCAGTAACTACACAACTGAGGGAACACAGGTTCAAACCAGTAACTACACGACTGAAATCAGGATGTGGTTGTTCATATTAAAATAAAAGCAAAATACTGCGGATGCTGGAAATCTGAAATAAAAACAAGAAATGCTGGAATCACTCAGCAGGTCTGGCAGCAACTGTGGAAAGAGAAGCAGAGTTAACGTTTCGACGTTTCAGGTCAGTGACCCTCTGATGAAGGGTCACTGACCCGAAACGTTAACTCTGCTTCTCTTTCCACAGTTGCTGCCAGACCTGCTGAGTGATTCCTGCATTTCTTGTTTTTATTTGTGGTTGTTCACACCCTGAATGTGAACAATAGATATGTCGAGGGATCTCCCAGATAGAGCAGTGGGGGCAAAAAACTCAGGATCATTTTAGCACCATCAGATATAATGAGTGGAGTGTAAGGCTGCTCTGGGTGGTCTCAGATGTGCCGACCCATTTTGATTCAGTTCCTATCCTTCCCGACCACGCTTGGGGCGGAATTCTGTTGCATAGACAGCAGTTGGCCACAGAAGGCTATTCGACTGGAAGGTTCGTCGCTGCTGAGCTCAATCTCGCCCTGTGCCCCCTTGTGTAAAGGTCAGGATCCTTCCCCCGCTCCCCCCCCCCGCCCAATACCCCACCCACCCGCCAGCCACTCACTCCACTCCAGCTGAGGTCAGTTCACCCATCCCGGCTGGGACTGGAAGTGCGTCAGATTTGGTTGTGTATTTTGTCACTGACCCACTGGACGGGGGGGATGGATGGGGTTTGGGAAAGAGAGGGGGGGTGGGGTGTGGGGTCAGTACACCAGCTCCAACATCAGTCCTAATTATTTCTCTCCCTCGGAAGATGCGTTCAAGGGTTGATGTGGCTGCAGCTGCCGAGCACATGTTCCACATGCCTGACAGTTCAGGATTCAGGAATGCGTGTAAACATCACGCAGAGTGCCTGACCAAAGCTAAGGTTGGGAGGGAGGGGGAGGGGTAGAGGGAGGGGGGGGGGGGGTGGAGTGGACGTCACAGCCCACACACGAGCAAACATCATATGGTCTCCTCAAACTGAGCCAAGTCAACCTCCGGAGCCGAGGCTGTCACTACCCAAGCAGCAGAGAGAGCAAAACAAGGTTACATCACCCAACCACCTGCACCGTGACCCAAGCAGTGATTCAGTGCAGCTAAAGTGGAGCGGTGGAGCGAGACTCAAACCAACAAACTTGCGACTCAGAGGGGAGAGCTGCTAACCAATGAGCCACAGCTAATGAGCGACGAGTCTGGGCAACTGTGCGTTGGTGGGCTATTTGACCGCGGAGGCATCACCGCTGAGCCCACCCGCTCCGCGCGCACTCACTTCAGGACACTGTCACCGGAGAGCGATCAGGGAACAGAGACCCTGGCTGAATCATTCCCAATCCCTGCCCGTGCGTGGGCGGGAGGGAAAATTAACTGACGCCAACCAGAACAGGGAGAAAAACTGGGATCTTCCTCGGGTTGGCACGCACCCACCAAGCCCCAGGGAAGGACCTTCGGACAGCTCAGGTCCGAACCTCAGGGAAAACCTCCTCTGCCAGGTTAAACTGGTGTGGGGCAGAGGTCACTCAACAGCCTTTAAGATCATTAGTTTGACAGAAGACATTGTCCCGGCCCTCGCAAATATTGACTTTTTTGTAACTTACCTACCGACTGAAAACTAATCTTGTAATGACTGTTTAATTCTCTCCCTGCCCCCACCCTCCCCAGTCTGAGCCACAAACACAACGGAGGTTTCATCTTCACCGTAAATATAGATCAACAACGGCACAGGGGCACAGCAACAACTGAAGCCAGGTTTGGCAAAGGATTCACTGGCTGGGGGGGGGGGGGCGAGAGCAGATAAAAGAGCAAGGCTGACTACAGCCTGCGGGCAGGGTTCATTACCTTGCTCTCTGAGACAGGAAGTGCTGAATGCAGGCACAGCTAAGCAACAGATGAACAAGCATTAGACTTTTCAAAAGACAAGTTTCAAACTGTTGACGAGCTACCTCACTAGCAGTCAAAGAACAAAGAACAGTCCAGCACAGGAACAGGCCATTCGGCCCTCCAAGCCTGCGCCGATCTTGATGCCTGCCGAAACTAAAACCTTCTGGACTTCGGGGGTCCGTATCCCTCTATTCCCCCCATCCTATTCATATATTTATCAAGATGCCTCTTAAACGTCGCTATCGTACCTGCTTCCACCACCTCCCCAGGCAGCAAGTTCCAGGCACTCACCACCCTCAGTGTAAAGAACTTGCCTCGCACATCCCCACTAAACTTTGCCCCTCGCACCTTAAACCTATGTCCCCCAGTAACTGACTCTTCCACCCTGGGAAAAAGCTTCTGACTATCCACTCTGTCCATGCCGTTCATAACTTTGTAAACCTCTATCATGTCACCCCTCCACCTCCGACATTCCAGTGAAAACAATCCGAGTTTATCCAACCTCTCCTCATAGCTAATGCCCTCCAGACCAGGCAACATCCTGGTCAACCTCCTCTGTACCCTCTCCAAAGCCTCCACGCCCTTCTGGTAGTGTGGCGACCAGAATTGCACGCAATATTCTAAGTGCGGCCTAACTAAAGTTCTGTACAGCTGCAACATGACTTGCCAATTTTTATACTCTATGCCCTGACCGATGAAGGCAAGCATGCCGTATGCCTTCTTGACTACCTTATCCACCTGCGTTGCCACTTTCAGTGACCTGTGGACCTGTACGCCCAGATCTCTCTGCCTGTCAATACTCCTAAGGGTTCTGCCATTTACTGTATACCTCCCACCTGCATTAGACCTTCCAAAATGCATTACCTCACATTTGTCCAGATTAAACTCCATCTGCCATTTCTCCGCCCAAGTCTTCAACCGATCTATATCCTGCTGTATCCTCTGACAATCCTCATCACTATCCGCAACTCCACCAACCTTTGTGTCGTCCGCAAACTTACTAATCAGACCAGCTACATTTTCCTCCAAATCATTTCTATATACTACAAACAGCAAAGGTCCCAGCACTGATCCCTGCGGAACACCACTAGTCACATCCCTCCATTCAGAAAAACACCCATCCACTGTTACCCTCTGTCTTCCATGACCGAGCCAGTTCTGTATCCATCTTGCCAGCTCACCTCTGATCCCGTGTGACTTCACCTTTTGTACCAGTCTGCCATGTCTTGTCAAAGGCTTTACTGAAGTCCATATAGATAACATCCACTGCCCTTCCTTCATCAATCATCTTCGTCACTTCCTCAAAAAACTCAATCAAATTAGTAAGACACTACCTCCCCTTCACAAAACCAAGCTGCCTCTCGCTAATAAGTTTGTTTGTTTCCAAATGGGAGTAAATCCTGTCCCGAAGAATCCTCTCTAATAGTTTCCCTACCACTGACGTAAGGCTCACCGGCCTATAATTTCCTGGATTATCCTTGCTACCCTTCTTAAACAAAGGTACAACATTGGCTATTCTCCAGTCATCTGGGACCTCACCTGTAGCCAATGAGGATGCAAAGATTTCTGTCAAGGCCCCAGCAATTTCTTCCCTTGCCTCCCTCAGTATTCTGGGGCAGATCCCATCAGGCCCTGGGGACTTATCTACCTTAATGCTTTGCAAGACACCCAACACCACCTCCTTTTTGATAATGAGATGACTGAGACTATCTGCACACCCTTCCCTAGGCTCATCATCCACCAAGTCCTTCTCTTTGGTGAATACTGATGCAAAGTACTCATTTAGCACCTCGCCCATTTCCTCTGGCTCCACACATAGATTCCCATCTCTGTCCTTGAGTGGGCCAACCCTTTCCATGGTTACCCTCTTGCTCTTTATATATGTATAAAAAGCCTTGGGATTTTCCTTAATACTGTTTGCCAATGACTTTTCATGACCCCTTTTAGCCCTCCTGACCCCTTGCTTAAGTTCCTTCCTACTCTCTTTATATTCCTCAAGGGCTTCGTCTGTTGCTAGCCTTCCAGCCCTTACAAAAGCTCCAAACTCTCCGACTCAAGGTGCCTCGCACACACACACAAAATAAAAAGAGGGGAACGGGCGGCTGCGAGTCCCTCGCTGAGGGATTCAGCCCCAACGACCTCGGCTTCGGGAGTGTCAGCGAGCTGCGATGCGGAGATGGGACAGTTCTGCACCAGTCAGGGCTGGCCGAAGACTATTCTAAGGTGTCAGCCGCGACTGAACTTGACTCTGAGGCAGAAGGTTATGGCTCCAGGGACCTGAGCAGAAAGTCCAGGCCTGACACTCCCAAGTGCAGCGCTGAGTAAAAAAATTCCACAGCCACTATTGGAAGGAGAGCAGGAGGTGGGAGTTCTCCCCGGTGTCCTGGGGCCAATATTTATCCCCCACCCAACATCACTGAAAACAGATGATCTGGTCAATATCACATTGCAGTTTGTGGGAGCTTGCTGTGCGCAAATTATCGTGTTTCCCACATTACAATAATGACCAGTTAAAGCTGTTTTTGTGATAATGATATAATTCGCATATCAGAGCCAAGGAAAGCAGTCAGTGAAGATTCAGTGGAAGAGAGAGGGTCCGGGGTGGGGAGAAGCGGAGCACATGGTTCAAAATTAATGAAAGATTGTTTTCAAGGGCTAGCGAAAGGGTCACAAGGCTAAGACACATCACAAGATGATTGAAGGGGAAGAGGAAATGGTTTCACTCCAAGAGTTAACAGAAGAGGGAATGCTTCATAAGGGTGTGGGTGAGACAGAGATTAGAATATCACTGAAGAGGGAGTGGATAATGATTTTAAAAGGAAAATTGGAAAGGGGGATTAGCGTAGATGGACCCAGTTATCAGCTGAATGGCCTTGAGGTGCAATTTCCACATCCTTTCTCTCCCCAGACAGGGTCAAAATTCTCCCCAGCCCAATTATACTGTCCGTTGTGGTATTATTCCCTAATCACAGCTTTCCCGTGTACTGCTCTGACCCCCAACTCAATCCCGAATCCATCTCACCTCCACAATATTGACCCTACCTCAAGTCCCACTGTATCCCAGTTTTTAACATCAACAGACCTGTCCCCACCAGTAATGTTCCCCAGTGTTATACAGTGACAGACCTGTCACCACCAGTACTGTATCCCAGTGTTATACAGAGACAGACCTGTCACCACCAGTACTGTACGCCAGTGTTATACAGTGACAGACCAGTCCCAAGTACTGTACCCCAGTGTTAGACAGTGACAGACCAGTCCTCACAAGTACTGTACCCCAGTGTTATACAGTGACAGACCTGTCACCACCAGTACTGTACCCCAGTGTTATACAGTGACAGACCTGTCACCACCAGTACTGTACCCCAGTGTTATACAGTGACAGACCAGTCCCCACAAGTACTGTACCCCCGTGTTATACAGTGACAGACCTGTCCTCACCAGTACTGTACCCCAGTGTTATACAGTGACAGACCTGTCCTCACCAGTACTGTACCCCAGTGTGATACAGTGACAGACCAGTCCCCACAAGTACTGTACCCCAGTGTTATACAGTGACAGACCTGTCCTCACCAGTACTGTACCCCAGTGTTACACAGTGACAGACCTGTCCTCACCGGTACTGTACGCCAGTGTTATACAGTGACAGACCAGTCCCCACAAGTACTGTACCCCAGTGTTATACAGTGACAGACCTGTCCTCACCAGTACTATACCCCAGTGTTATACAGTGACAGACCTGTCCTCACCAGTACTGTACCCCAGTGTTACACAGTGACAGACCTGTCCTCACCAGTACTGTACCCGTGTTATACAGTGACAGACCTGTCCTCACCGGTACTGTACGCCAGTGTTATACAGTGACAGACCTGTCCCAAGTACTGTACCCCAGTATTATACAGTGACAGACCTGTCCTCACCAGTACTGTACCCCAGTGTCATACAGTGACAGACCTGTCCTCACCAGTACTGTACCCCAGTGTTATACAGTGACAGACCTGTCCTCACCAGTACTGTACCCCAGTGTTATACAGTGACAGACCTGTCCTCACCAGTACTGTACCCCAGTGTTATACAGTGACAGACCAGTCCCCACAAGTACTGTACCCCAATGTTATACAGTGACAGACCTGTCCTCACCAGTACTGTACCCCAGTGTTATACAGTGACAGACCAGTCCCAAGTACTGTACGCCAGTGTTATACAGTGACAGACCTTTACCCACCAGTACAGTACCCCAGTGTCAGACAATGACAGACCTGTCCACACCAGTACTGTACCCCAGTGTTGTCAAGTGACAGACCTGTCCCCACCAGTACTGTACCCCAGTGTTATACAGTGACAGACCTGTCCTCACCAGTACTGTACGCCAGTGTTATACAGTGACAGACCTGTCCCAAGTACTGTACCCCAGTGTTATACAGTGACAGACCTGTCCTCACCAGTACTGTACCCCAGTGTTATACAGTGACAGACCAGTCCCCACAAGTACTGTACCCCAGTGTTATACAGTGACAGACCTGTCCCCACCAGTACTGTCCCCCAGTGTTATACAGTGACAGACCAGTCCCAAGTACTGTACCCCAGTATTATACAGTGACAGACCTGTCCTCACCAGTACTGTACCCCAGTGTCATACAATGACAGACCTGTCCCCACCAGTACTGTAACCCAATGTTATACAGTGACAGACCTGTCCCCACCAGTACTGTACCCCAGTGACATCGTGACAGACCAGTACCCACCAGTACTGTACCCATTATACAGTAACAGACCTGTCCCCACAAGTACTGTACCCCAGTGTTATACAGTGACAGACCTGTCCTCACCAGTACTGTACCCCAATGTTATACAGTGACAGACCTGCCCCCACCAGTACTGTACCCCAGTGTTATACACTGACAGACCTGTCCCCACCTGTACTGTACCAGTGTTATACAGTGACAAACCTGTACCCACCAGTACTGTACCTCAGTGTTATACAGTGACAGACCTGTACCCACCAGTACTGCACCCAGTGTCATACAATGACAGTCCAGTACCCACCAGTACTGTACCCCAGTGTTATAAAGTGACAGACTTGTCCCCACCAGTACTGTACCCCAGTGTTATAAAGTGACAGACCTGTCCCCACCAGTACTGTACCAGTGTTATGCAGTGACAGACCTGTACCCAACAGTACTGTACCAGTGTTACACAGTGACAGACTTGTCCCCACCAGTACTGTACCCCAGTGTTATAAAGTGACAGACCTGTCCCCACCAGTACTGTACCAGTGTTATGCAGTGACAGACCTGTACCCAACAGTACTGTACCAGTGTTACACAGTGACAGACCTGTCCCCACCAGTACTGTACTCCAGTGTTATAAAGTGACAGACCTGTCCCCACCAGTACTGTACCCCAGTGTTATACAGTGACAGACCTGTACCCACCAGTACTGTACCCCAGTGCTACAGTGACAGACCTGTCCCCCCCCAGTATGGTACCCCAGTGTTATACAGTGACAGACCTGTCCCCACCAGTACTGTACCCCAGTGTTATAAAGTGACAGACCTGTCCCCACCAGTACTGTACTCCAGTGTTATAAAGTGACAGACCTGTCCCCACCAGTACTGTACCCCAGTGTTATACAGTGACAGACCTGTACCCACCAGTACTGTACCCCAGTGCTACAGTGACAGACCTGTCCCCCCCAGTATGGTACCCCAGTGTTATACAGTGACAGACCTGTCCCCACCAGTACTGTACCCCAGTGTTATAAAGTGACAGACCTGTACCCACCAGTACTCTACCCCAGTGTTGTACAGTGACAGACCTGTACCCAACAGTACTGTACTCCAGTGCTACAGTGACAGACCTGTCCCGCCCAGTACGGTACCCCAGTGTTATACAGTGACAGACCTGTACAAAACTTCAATCAAAACCACCAAAAAACATATAGTCAAGATCACACTGCTGCTTGTGGGATCTTGCTGTGCCCAATGGTCTGCAACATTTCCCACAACAGTGAGGATACTTCAAAAATACTTCATTGGCTTCATGGAAGTCACATGAGAAGTGCAACATGTTATCTACCCTCCTCTCCCCTAGCTTCTCCTCGCCATCCGACCCATTTCTGCTGTGCACGAGGAATGCAGTTGAAATTCGACTGGGTCGTGCACCACCCGGTGATACGGTACAGCAAAGCCGAACGTGACTCAGCTATTGCCGTCCCGGCAGAGCTCGGGAAAAACACACACTCCCGGCTGTAGCCGTTTGTCCAGTCCCGTCCCTCTGCTCCTGAGAGACCCTGCCCTCTCTCAGCGGGATACCGACCGGACACTCATCTCGAAACGGACCCAGTTTCACAACACCTTCACCTCGACGTGCTGGAGAACAAAGAACAAACTAGATCTTCCTTCGCGCCTTTCCGCACCTCGGGACATCCCAAAGTGCTTCACGCCCAACCAAGTACCTTTTGAAGTGTAGTGACTGTTGTAACGTGGGAAACGCGGCAGCCAAATTGCGCACAGCAAGATCCCACCAACAGCAAAGTGATAAATGGCTACATAATCTGTTGCAATGAAGCTGGGGGATAAATGTGGGTCCCAGGACACTGGGGAGAACCCAGTGAAACAGCAAAATAATAATAAATTATCTGCATTGAATAATGCATCCCATCAATTTATGTACATCTGCATGTCTGTATCCATATTTATTAGTTTATAACTTACATTAATCTATTGGTAAATCTGCCGATTGACATAAATAATTTATATTTATGAGATATTAAATTGTTTATTCATTCAGATATCTACTTTCAATTTAATTTACTTCCAGTAAAAATTGTGTTTATCAATTGATCTTTAAATTAAGATATTTATTACCTAGTGTTTATTAATTTCTGCAAAATTGATTTGTTTAACTACTATTTACATGTTATTCTATGACCTGATTAATTCACCTTTTGTTTTATTTGCTGTAAATTCATATCCCGAATTTACCTAATATAGTAGGCTGATTAATTCACCTAATTTCATAGAATCATCGGATTGCAGCCTGTCAAGTCTTACTCTCCCAGTGCCACTCCCCTGCATTTTCCCCCCTAACCCTACAAATTCTTTCACCAGATAATTATAAAATTCCCTTTTGGAAGCCCACCCACGTTCTCAGGCAGCGCATTCCAGATCCTAACCATTTGCAGAAACGTTTTTCCTCGTGTCGCCACTATTTCTTTTGCCCAATCACTTCAAGTCGGTGCCCTCCAGCTCTTGATCCTTCCACCAATGGGAACAGTTTCTCCCTATCTACACGGCCAAGACCCCTCATGATTTTGACCTCCTCTCCTCGAAGGAGAACAGCCCCAAGTTCTCCAATCTATCCACGTAACTGAAGTTCCTCACTCCGGAACCATTCTCATGAATATTTTCTCTCCAATGCCTTCACATCCTTCTGAAAGTGTGGCGCCCAGAATTGAACGCAACAGTCCAGTTGAGGCTAAACCAGGGTTTCTCACAGGCTCATCACAATTTCCTTGCTTTTGTACTCTATGCCTCTATTTAATAAAGCCCGGGATCCTGTAAGCCTTATTGAACACGTTCTGAACCTGCCCTGCCAGCTTCACTGATTTGTGCACATATTACCCCTGGATCCCTCTGCCCCTGCACCCCATTTATAATTGTGCCCTTTATTTTATATTGCCTCTCCTCGTTCTCCCTACCAACATGCATCACTTTCACAGTTCTCTGCATTAAATTTCATCTGCCAGTCGTCTGCCCATTCTACCAGCCTGTCGATGTCCTCTTGATTTGAGGAATGCATCTATTGATTATTGATCTGTGAACTGACTGATTATTGATCTGTGAACTGACTGATGATTGATCTGTGAACTGACTGATGATTGATCTGTGAACTGACTGATGATTGATCTGTGAACTGACTGATGATTGATCTGTGAACTGACTGATGATTGATCTGTGAACTGACTGATTATTGATCTGTGAACTGACTGATGATTGATCTGTGAACTGACTGATGATTGATCTGTGAACTGACTGATGATTGATCTGTGAACTGACTGATGATTGATCTGTGAACTGACTGATGATTGATCTGTGAACTGACTGATTATTGATCTGTGAACTGACTGATTATTGATCTGTGAACTGACTGATTATTGATCTGTGAACTGACTGATTATTGATCAGTGAACTGACTGATGATTGATCTGTGAACTGACTGATGATTGATCTGTGAACTGACTGATGATTGATCTGTGAACTGACTGATGATTGATCTGTGAACTGACTGATGATTGATCTGTGAACTGACTGATGATTGATCTGTGAACTGACTGATTATTGATCTGTGAACTGACTGATTATTGATCTGTGAACTGACTGATTATTGATCTGTGAACTGACTGATGATTGATCTGTGAACTGACTGATTATTGATCTGTGAACTGACTGATTATTGATCTGTGAACTGACTGATTATTGATCTGTGAACTGACTGATTATTGATCTGTGAACTGACTGATTATTGATCTGTGAACTGACTGATTATTGATCTGTGAACTGACTGATTATTGATCAGTGAACTGACTGATGATTGATCTGTGAACTGACTGATGATTGATCTGTGAACTGACTGATTATTGATCTGTGAACTGACTGATTATTGATCTGTGAACTGACTGATTATTGAACTGTGAACTGACTGATTATTGAACTGTGAACTGACTGATTATTGATCTGTGAACTGACTGATTATTGATCAGTGAACTGACTGATTATTGATCAGTGAACTGACTGATGATTGATCTGTGAACTGACTGATGATTGATCTGTGAACTGACTGATTATTGATCTGTGAACTGACTGATTATTGATCTGTGAACTGACTGATGATTGATCTGTGAACTGACTGATTATTGATCTGTGAACTGACTGATTATTGATCTGTGAACTGACTGATTATTGATCTGTGAACTGACTGATTATTGATCTGTGAACTGACTGATTATTGATCAGTGAACTGACTGATGATTGATCTGTGAACTGACTGATGATTGATCTGTGAACTGACTGATGATTGATCTGTGAACTGACTGATTATTGATCTGTGAACTGACTGATTATTGATCTGTGAACTGACTGATGATTGATCTGTGAACTGACTGATTATTGATCTGTGAACTGACTGATTATTGATCTGTGAACTGACTGATTATTGATCTGTGAACTGACTGATTATTGATCTGTGAACTGACTGATGATTGATCTGTGAACTGACTGATGATTGATCTGTGAACTGACTGATGATTGATCTGTGAACTGACTGATGATTGATCTGTGAACTGACTGATGATTGATCTGTGAACTGACTGATTATTGATCTGTGAACTGACTGATTATTGATCTGTGAACTGACTGATTATTGATCTGTGAACTGACTGATTATTGATTTGTGAACTGACTGATTATTGATCTGTGAACTGACTGATGATTGATCTGTGAACTGACTGATGATTGATCTGTGAACTGACTGATTATTGATTTGTGAACTGACTGATGATTGATCTGTGAACTGACTGATGATTGATCTGTGAACTGACTGATGATTGATCTGTGAACTGACTGATTATTGATCTGTGAACTGACTGATTATTGATCTGTGAACTGACTGATGATTGATCTGTGAACTGACTGATGATTGATCTGTGAACTGACTGATTATTGATCTGTGAACTGACTGATTATTGATCTGTGAACTGACTGATTATTGATCTGTGAACTGACTGATGATTGATCTGTGAACTGACTGATGATTGATCTGTGAACTGACTGATGATTGATCTGTGAACTGACTGATTATTGATCTGTGAACTGACTGATTATTGATCTGTGAACTGACTGATTATTGATCTGTGAACTGACTGATGATTGATCTGTGAACTGACTGATGATTGATCTGTGAACTGACTGATGATTGATCTGTGAACTGACTGATTATTGATCTGTGAACTGACTGATGATTGATCTGTGAACTGACTGATTATTTATCTGTGAACTGACTGATGATTGATCTGTGAACTGACTGATGATTGATCTGTGAACTGACTGATGATTGATCTGTGAACTGACTGATGATTGATCTGTGAACTGACTGATGATTGATCTGTGAACTGACTGATGATTGATCTGTGAACTGACTGATGATTGATCTGTGAACTGACTGATGATTGATCTGTGAACTGACTGATGATTGATCTGTGAACTGACTGATGATTGATCTGTGAACTGACTGATGATTGATCTGTGAACTGACTGATGATTGATCTGTGAACTGACTGATTATTGATCTGTGAACTGACTGATGATTGATCTGTGAACTGACTGATGATTGATCTGTGAACTGACTGATGATTGATTTGTGAACTGACTGATTATTGATCTGTGAACTGACTGATTATTGATCTGTGACCTGACTGATTATTGATCTGTGAACTGACTGATTATTGATCTGTGAACTGACTGATTATTGATCTGTGAACTGACTGATTATTGATCTGTGAACTGACTGATTATTGATCTGTGAACTGACTGATTATTAATCTGTGAACTGACTGATGATTGATCTGTGAACTGACTGATGATTGATCTGTGAACTGACTGATGATTGATCTGTGAACTGACTGATGATTGATCTGTGAACTGACTGATTTTTGATCTGTGAACTGACTGATTATTGATCTGTGAACTGACTGATGATTGATCTGTGAACTGACTGATTATTGATCTGTGAACTGACTGATTATTGATCTGTGAACTGACTGATGATTGATCTGTGAACTGACTGATTATTGATCTGTGAACTGACTGATGATTGATCTGTGAACTGACTGATGATTGATCTGTGAACTGACTGATGATTGATCTGTGAACTGACTGATTATTGATCTGTGAACTGACTGATGATTGATCTGTGAACTGACTGATGATTGATCTGTGAACTGACTGATTATTGATCTGTGAACTGACTGATGATTGATCTGTGAACTGACTGATGATTGATCTGTGAACTGACTGATGATTGATCTGTGAACTGACTGATTATTGAACTGTGAACTGACTGATGATTGATCTGTGAACTGACTGATTATTGATCTGTGAACTGACTGATTATTGATCTGTGAACTGACTGATGATTGATCTGTGAACTGACTGATGATTGATCTGTGAACTGACTGATTATTGATCTGTGAACTGACTGATGATTGATCTGTGAACTGACTGATGATTGATCTGTGAACTGACTGATGATTGATCTG
The DNA here is from genome assembly GCF_036365525.1 of Heterodontus francisci. Classification (NCBI taxonomy): domain Eukaryota; kingdom Metazoa; phylum Chordata; class Chondrichthyes; order Heterodontiformes; family Heterodontidae; genus Heterodontus; species Heterodontus francisci. The sequence goes on along the minus strand of NC_090414.1, from coordinate 15,982,100 downwards.
TGAACTGACTGATGATTGATCTGTGAACTGACTGATGATTGATCTGTGAACTGACTGATGATTGATCTGTGAACTGACTGATTATTGATCTGTGAACTGACTGATGATTGATCTGTGAACTGACTGATTATTGATCTGTGAACTGACTGATGATTGATCTGTGAACTGACTGATTATTGATCTGTGAACTGACTGATGATTGATCTGTGAACTGACTGATGATTGATCTGTGAACTGACTGATTATTGATCTGTGAACTGACTGATTATTGATCTGTGAACTGTCTGCTTTCTCTATTATCTAGTCCTGTTCCTCCATGCAGTGCCTCTTACCCAGACATCGAGCTGGACATCCCTGAGGCGGCCGCTGCCGTTGTACAGGTCCAGGCTCAGCTGCTCCAGGGTCAGCCTCTCCTCCAACAAGTGGCCCAGGTAATGCTGCAGCAGGTAGCGGCAGGCCCGCTTCTTGATGGAGCTCGACCAGGGGAAAAACCATGACATCTTAGCAAGTGGCCCCGGGCCACCACCAGCATCCCCCGCCGACCGCTCATCCACCGAGCGCGGCCACCGGTTAGAGTGTAAACAAGCGGCGCCCACTCCACACCGCCGCCATTGCCCTCACTGCTGCTCTGAGCCCTCCTCCCAGCCGCGCAGGCGCACTGCCCTGCATCCGGATGGGCGGGGCCGGCGACATTCGCTGCTCCCCCTGCTGCTCTGGAGGTTGAATGGCAACCACTGGTTAATTATAGGCACCCGCGCCCCCTGCTGCTCTGGAGGTTGAATGGCAACCACTGGTTAATTATAGGCACCCGCGCCCCCTGCTGCTCTGGAGGTTGAATGGCAACCACTGGTTAATTATAGGCACCCGCGCCCCCTGCTGCTCTGGAGGTTGAATGGCAACCACTGGTTAATTATAGGCACCCGCGCCCCCTGCTGCTCTGGAGGGTTCATGTACTGCAACCACTGGTTCACAGAGAGACAATGATAGAGAGGGCTGCACTGTCAGAGGGTCAGTACTGAGAGAGTGCTGCACTGTCGGAGGGTCAGTACTGAGGGAGTGCTGCACTGTCGGAGGGTCAGTACTGAGGGAGTGCTGCACTGTCGGAGGGTCAGTACTGAGGGAGTGCCGCACTGTCAGAGGGTCAGTACTGAGGGAGTGCTGCACTGTCGGAGGGTCAGTATTGAGAGAGTGATGCACTGTGGGAGAGTCAGTACTAGGAGAGTGCTGCACTGTCGGAGGGTCAGTACTGAGGGAGTGCCGCACTGTCAGAGGGTCAGTACTGAGGGAGTGCTGCACTGTCGGAGGGTCAGTATTGAGGGAGTGCTGCACTGTCGGAGGGTCAGTACTGAGGGAGTGCTGCACTGTCGGAGGGTCAGTACTGAGGGAGTGCTGCACTGTCGGAGGGTCAGTACTAAGGGAGTGCTGCACTGTGGGAGAGTCAGTACTGAGAGAGTGCTGCACTGTCGGAGGGTCAGTATTGAGGGAGTGCTGCACTGTCAGAGGGTCAGTACTGAGGGAGTGCTGCACTGTCGGAGGGTCAGTACTGAGGGAGTGCCGCACTGTCGGAGGGTCAGTATTGAGAGAGTGCTGCACTGTCGGAGGGTCAGTACTGAGGGAGTGCCGCACTGTCGGAGGGTCAGTATTGAGGGAGTGCTGCACTGTCGGAGGGTCAGTACTAAGGGAGTGCTGCACTGTGGGAGAGTCAGTACTGAGAGAGTGCTGCACTGTCGGAGGGTCAGTATTGAGGGAGTGCTGCACTGTCGGAGGGTCAGTACTGAGGGAGTGATGCACTGTGGGAGAGTCAGTACTGAGAGAGTGCTGCACTGTCGGAGGGTCAGTACTGAGAGAGTGCTGCACTGTCGGAGGGTCAGTACTGAGGGAGTGCTGCACTGTCGGAGGGTCAGTACTGAGGGAGTGCCGCACTGTCGGAGGGTCAGTACTGAGGGAGTGCTGCACTGTCGGAGGGTCAGTACTGAGGGAGTGCCGCACTGTCGGAGGGTCAGTACTGAGGGAGTGCTGCACTGTCGGAGGGTCAGTACTGAGGGAGTGCTGCACTGTCAGAGGGTCAGTACTGAGGGAGTGCTGCAACTTAAGCAAGGAGTCAGGAGGGCTAAAAGGGGTCGTGAAAAGTCATTGGCAAACAGGATTAAGGAAAATCCCAAGGCTTTTTATATGTATATAAAGAGTAAGAGGGTAACTAGGGAAAGGGTTGGCTCACTCAAGGACAGAGAAGGGAATCTATGTGGGGAGCCAGAGGAAATGGGCGAGGTACTAAATGAGTACTTTGCATCAGTATTCACCAAAGAGAAGGACTTGGTGGATGATGAGCCTAGGGAAGGGAGTGTAGATAGTCTCAGTCATCTCATTATCAAAAAGGAGGTGGTGTTGGGTGTCTTGCAAAGCATTAAGATAGATAAGTCCCCAGGGCCTGATGGGATCTACCCCAGAATACTGAGGGAGGCAAGGGAAGAAATTGCTGGGGCCCTGACAGAAACCTTTGCATCCTCATTGGTTACAGGTGAGGTCCCAGAGGACTGGAGAATAGCCAATGTTGTACCTTTGTTTAAGAAGGGTAGCAAGGATAATCCAGGGAATTATAGGCCGGTGAGCCTTACGTCAGTGGTTGGGAAATTATTAGAGAGGATTCTTCGGGACAGGATTTACTACCATTTGGAAACAAACGAACTTATTAGTGAGAGGCAGCATGGTTTTGTGAAGGGGAGGTCGTGTCTCACTAATTTGATTGAGTTTTTTGAGGATGTGACAATGATGATTGATGAAGGAAGGGCAGTGGATGTGAAGGGCGGCGCAGTGGTTAGCACCGCAGCCTCACAGCTCCAGCGACCCAGGTTCAATTCTGGGTACTGCCTGTGTGGAGTTTGCAAGTTCTCCCTGTGTCTGCGTGGGTTTCCTCCGGGTGCTCCAGTTTCCTCCCACATGCCAAAGACTTGCAGGTTGATAGGTAAATTGGCCATTATAAATTGCCCCTAGTAGAAATGTGGTAGGAATATGGGATTAGTGTAGGATTAGTATATATGGGTGGTTGATGGTCGGCACAGACTCGGTGGGCCGAAGGGCCTGTTTCAGTGCTGTATCTCTGAACTGAACTTATCCATATGGACTTCAGTAAAGCCTTTGACAAGGTCCCTCATGGCAGACTGGTACAAAAGGTGAAGTCACACGGGATCAGAGGTGAGCTGGCAAGATGGATACAGAACTGGCTCAGTCATCGAAGACAGAGGGTAACAGTGGAAGGGTGCTTTTCTGAATGGAGGGATGTGACTAGTGGTGTTCCACAGGGATCAGTGCTGGGACCTTTGCTGTTTGTAGTATATATAAATGATTTGGAGGAAAATGTAGCTGGTCTGATTGGTAAGTTTGCGGACGACACAAAGGTTGGTGGAGTTGCGGATAATGATGAGGATTGTCAGAGGATACAGCAGGATATAGATCGGTTGAAGACTTGGGCAGAGAAATGGCAGATGGAGTTTAATCCGGACAAATGTGAGGTAATGCATTTTGGAAGATCTAATGCAGGTGGGAAGTATACAGTAAATGGCAGAACCCTTAGGAGTATTGACAGGCAGAGAGATCTGGGCGTACAGGTCCACAGGTCACTGAAAGTGGCAACGCAGGTGGATAAGGTAGTCAAGAAGGCATATGGCATGCTTGCCTTCATCGGTCGGGGCATAGGGTATAAAAATTGGCAAGTCATGTTGCAGCTGTACAGAACTTTAGTTAGGCCACACTTAGAATATTGCGTGCAATTCTGGTCGCCACACTACCAGAAGGGTGTGGAGGCTTTGGAGAGGGTACAGAGGAGGTTTACCAGGATGTTGCTTGGTCTGGAGGGCATTAGCTATGAGGAGAGGTTGGATAAACTCGGATTGTTTTCACTGGAACGACGGAGGTGGAGGGGCAACATGATAGAGGTTTACAAAGTTATAAGCGGCATGGACAGAGTGGATAGTCAGAAGCTTTTTCCCAGGGTGGAAGAGTCAGTTACTGGGGGACATAGGTTTAAGGTGAGAGGGGCAAAGTTTAGTGGGGATGTGCGAGGCAAGTTCTTTACACAGAGGGTGGTGAGTGCCTGGAACTTGTTGCCTGGGGAGGTGGTGGAAGCAGGTACGATAGCGACGTTTAAGAGGCATCTTGACAAATACATGAATAGGAAGGGAATAGAGGGATACGGACCCCGGAAGTGCAGAAGGTTTTAGTTTCGGCAGGCATCAAGATTGGCGCAGGCTTGGAGGGCCGAATGGCCTGTTCCTGTGCTGAAATGTTCTTTGTCTGTTCTTCGTCGGAGGGTCAGTACTGAGTGAGTGCTGCACTGTTGGAGGGTCAGTACTGAGGGAGTGTTGCACTGTCGGAGGGTCAGTACTGAGGGAGTGTTGCACTGTCGGAGGGTCAGTACTGAGGGAGTGCTGCACTGTCAGAGGGTCAGTACTGAGGGAGTGCTGCACTGTCAGAGGGTCAGTACTGAGGGAGTGCTGCACTGTCGGAGGGTCAGTACTGAGGGAGTGCTGCACTGTCAGAGGGTCAGTACTGAGGGAGTGCTGCACTGTCGGAGGGTCAGTACTGAGGGAGTGTTGCACTGTCGGAGGGTCAGTACTGAGGGAGTGCTGCACTGTCAGAGGGTCAGTACTGAGGGAGTGCTGCACTGTCGGAGGGTCAGTACTGAGGGAGTGCTGCACTGTCAGAGGGTCAGTACTGAGGGAGTGCTGCACTGTCAGAGGGTCAGTACTGAGGGAGTGTTGCACTGTCGGAGGGTCAGTACTGAGGGAGTGCTGCACTGTCAGAGGGTCAGTACTGAGGGAGTGTTGCACTGTCGGAGGGTCAGTACTGAGGGAGTGCTGCACTGTCAGAGGGTCAGTACTGAGGGAGTGCTGCACTGTCGGAGGGTCAGTACTGAGGGAGTGTTGCACTGTCGGAGGGTCAGTACTGAGGGAGTGCTGCACTGTCAGAGGGTCAGTACTGAGGGAGTGCTGCACTGTCGGAGGGTCAGTACTGAGGGAGTGCTGCCCTGTCGGAGGGTCAGTACTGAGGGAGTGCTGCCCTGTCGGAGGATCAATAGCGTCTCTCCCACACACACCGATTACTGGCTGTTGGCTCACAGGTAACATTAGCATCTCAGGGCCTTCAAGATTTAGTAGTTAGTGTGCGTGTGGGGAAGGAATGCTATAATTAGCCTCAGAACCCCTGGGATGATGCCACCCAGTGATCACCTTTAGGCAGGTGCGTGAGGGGCAGCAGCTGGCTCTGCTGTGACGCTCCCCATGGCTGATTAGCCCGGCAAGTCCTGAAGAATGGGCATTTGTGGATTGTCACCCTCACACTTGTGGAACGAGGGTCAGGGGAAGAGAAGGGAAACAAGGCAGGCGACAGGAGAAAAACGACACCGGCTTCAGTTGCGTCTGCACATTTTAATTCACCTCCTTTGCTGAATAAATGTGTACAGTTAACCCTAGCCCTGTCAGCAGGGCACATCCCGGGCTGAGGAAAGTTCAATCAATTCATCACCTTTCACCCATCCCGCAGCAACACCACCCCCGCCCCCCCCCCCCCCCCCCCACACCCACCGACAGTCTCAAGCATCATATTGTGCATCCAATAAATACCAGCCAGCTTCACGACCCCAGCTTTGATATTCAGCTGTGTCTGTTTTACTATCACTGTTCCCGTCTCTTGTCTGTCTCGCTCACACAGTGCAGCGCAGTCCTTGAAGCCTGTGTCAGCCCCGATTTAAGATTAATTTGGGTCGCAAACCATTCACGTCAGTTTTTTCTGCACGCGTAAAGGACGGTGTGTTCTGCTGAACACGAATTCGACATCAGCCAGAGTATGACTACGTTGTTTTATACTCGAATCATAAATTATTTTTTCACAATCATTCACTTTTCTCTCTCGTCAATGCTTCTATCCTCCTCTGCGACGTGCAGCTTGCGGAGGAGCTCCTCATCCAATCGGCAATTCATGTGTCAGCCTGGACAGAGAGGGTCAGATATTCAACTGTGGCAGGCATCGCCACCCAACCCAATCCTTTCCCCCACCAGACACCACATACTCTTTCCAACAGGAGTCACTGGCGCAAGGACCTCAGGCCGATTTCCAATACCTCCCCACCACCCAACTCTCCCGCCCGCCCGCCCCCCCCCACCCACCAAAATCCAGGGTCCTGAGGCCAATCACCACCCTGAGGCCTCGAAACAGTCTATAATTTTATATCTCGAATAAACAGCTGCTGCTTTAAGGGGACAGGATGGACCCTGAGGGTCAGGAGACAGAAGTCGCCTTTGTTTGGCCACAACCTATTAAAAGGGGGGGGTCAGCACGGTGCAGGTTGCACACAGGCACTTAGCCGCACGCTGACCTGTGCCTTTAATTAAAGGGGGCAACGCCAAAGCCAGCACTGGTGGAACTGTGCAGGTAGGTGTTGCAGGCTCAAAGGGCCGACTGGCCTACTCCTGCCCCTATTTTCTATGTTGCACCGGGCGCGGTCCCACGCAATAATAGAAAAAAGGTTTTCTAATCACACCTTCGGCCTTCTCAAGTCAGGATGATGAGATGATGATGATGAGAGATACAGCACTGAAACAGGCCCTTCGGCCCACCGAGTCTGTGCCGACCATCAACCACCCATTTATACTAATCCTACACTACCATATTCCTACCAAACATCCCCACCTGTCTCTATATTTCCCTACCACCTACCTATACTAGTGACAATTTATAATGGCCAATTTACCCATCAACCTGCAAGTCTTTTGGCTTGTGGGAGGAAACCGGAGCACCCGGAGAAAACCCACGCAGACACAGGGAGAACTTGCAAACTCCACACAGGCAGTACCCAGAATCGAACCCGGGTGGGTGACCGTCTCTAACTAGGCTGGGCAGCCGCGAAACAGAACGCGAGGTGGCAATGCAACTCCACAGCTCGAGACCCGCCTGAAATACAAACTGCTCCTTAAATGGGGCAAAATAGGTGGAGCCAGGAGTCAAGGGTCAACACAGCCGGCGGTAAGCCAGCGAGGGGATCACCGCTTGTGACGAGAGACGTTACCAGTAATTTCCTTTTCCTTAAAAAAATTAAATATTAAATAAATAAGTAGCTGCACACGACTGGCAACGAGGGTCGTCGCTAAAACCTTTGCCAATGAACAGGCAGGCAGCCATTTTGAATTCTAAAATGGCGGCTCTGAATGGCGGTCTGACCGCCCAGCTGTCTGAGCTGCCCAAAACCACGCGTAGCTCCACCTTCGTGCGGCTGCTCTCCGCTCCCCCCAACTCCCACCTCCCCTCCCCCCCCCCCCCCCCCAACCCTTTAGCTACCCTGCGCTCTTCCACTGTTCCCCCACTCCCGATGCCTGGGGAGCCAAGCAGCAGCAGGGCTCACCATTTAGGCTTCTCGCTCTTGCCAGTATACCTCCCCCGCTGAGGTACCGGTCCCTGGTGCCTGTGTCTCCATCAAACACTCCCAGGACAGGTACAGCACGGGGTTAGATACAGAGCAAAGCTCCACATTACATTACAATTGAACAAGTCCCTTTCTTCTCCCAAATGTGCGTGCAAGACATCTCACGGAGGCGATGCTTCTCTTATAACGCCACAAAAACTAAAAGAACGGATGCTTGTTCCATTTCAAGAGGGTTGCGTGCTCTGTGTCGGAGACTAGCCGTGGTAGATCAGTAAGAAAGCAAAGTCCGGCACCAGGCAACTGCGTGTCAAGATGATGCAGGTGAATAATGTCCGCATGGTGCTTCTCAGAGAGATTTGGTTTGTTGTCCGCCCCTTTCAGCAGCCCAGTTCACCTGGGGAGGGGTTATCCTTCCTGTGGGAAGTTACAGGTTCTGCGAGAGATCTAGGAGGTATTGGTTACCCAGGTCCATGTTGAAATCAGCAACAGTGAAATCGACCTCGATCTCGTCCACCGGGTATCGAGCGGGCGCGCCCACGCTCGGGGAGCCCGCCACGCAGCACCAGTGGCCATGCGCCAGCGGCGCCTCCAAGCCTGCACCGTACCCGACCGCGCAGCTCGGTGCAAAAGCGTCACATTCCAGCTTCAGGCTCTGTGGAGCAGGAGGGCAGTGGGAACCGACCACTGGGCAATGGCCCACCGGGAGGGCATTGGGTCTGTGCATCACGTCTGCCAGGGGCCGCCGGGTACTGCCAGTGCAGGGCCCCTGGTTGGGCGCCGGGGCGGCAGTGTTGGGGTAGTGCAAGGTGCCCGTGGGCAGCTGGGTCTCGAAGGCGTTGCTTGTCGTGGGTCGCCCCCGCTGGTGGCTGCCCGCGGACTGCCTGCTGTAGCGGGCTCTCCGATTCTGGAACCAAACCTGTCGGAAGAGAAACAGACATGAAATTGGCAGGAGGCCCGTGACCTGTGACCTCGCCCATTTCCACCGCCTGCCTCAGCTCATCGACCTCTGAAACCCTCATCCAGGCCTTCGTTACCTCTGGACTCGGCCACTGCAATTCACTCCCGGCCGGCCTCCCACATTCTGCCCTCCACACACTCCAGCTCATCCAAGACACTGCTTTCCCCGTCCCTAACCCGTACCGAGTCTCGTTCGCCCGTCACCCCCCTGTGCTCGCTGACCGACACTGGGCTCCCAGTCCAGCAGCACCTCGATTTCAAAACACTCATCCCTGTTTTCAAACCCCTCCATGGCCTCACCCAGGGGCAGGGGGGTTATTATCGACTGGACGGGATGTAAACGGGATTTCCACCGATCTGCAGCAGTCTGTGGGTAGGATCCAAGGAAATACCCACTATGTTCGGGGCAGAGTTTCAGGGTACACTTATCCAACCGACCCTTCCCCATTCCAATCCTCCCCCCACCCAACGACTAGCCCTTTCTATATCCGGCAGTCCTCCAGCCCCTCTGCCTGGCTGGCGTTAGTCTCGCCCCAGTCACCACCCTTCATCTGAGCCACTTCGAGCCCCCAGCGCAGAGATCTGAGCCCCAAAACCCAGGCCAATGCTCCCGGTGCCAGTACCGAGGGAGTGCTGCAGTGTCGGAGGTGCCATCTTTCGGGATGAGATATTAAACCCGAGGCCACACCCCCCCAGCCCCCGTCTGCCCTCTGCTGGCAGGATGTAAAAAAAACGCGGCCACTATCGGAAGAAGAGCAGGGGTACTGGAGGGGGGTGGAGTTCTCTCCGGAGTCCTGGGGCCCATTATTTACCCCCTCAACCAGATTATCCGGTCACTATCATTGATGCATGTGGGATCTTGCTGTGTGCCAACTGCCGCAGTTCCTGAATTACAACAGTGACTGCACTTCATTGGCTGCAAACTGCGATAGGATGTCCAGGAGGGGGTGAAGGGCGCTACCGAAATGCAGGTCTTGCTTGGCGGTTGGCGAGGAGGCGAAGAGGCAACTGAAATAGTGATGCCCATTACAGGACTATGGGGGTCCTCTGGTGGGGGCGGCTCCTGCTCCCCGATCACAATCCAATGACGCGTTTCGGGCAGTCGGAGCTCAGGATGGGGCTTGGCAGCAACAATGGCCCCTGGTGGTTTCCTAACTCACTGCCACTCACACTGGGAGAATGGATCCGAGAAAAACTTCAGTTCCCTGGATATTTAGAGAAGCTGGGGAAGGTTGAGAAATTTGTTCGAGGTGTTCAAAATCATGAGGGAGCTGGACGGAGTAGGTAGGGAGAAACTGTTCCCATTGGCGGAAGGATCCGGAACCAGAGGTGATTGTGAAAAGGCAACACGAGGAAAATCTTTTCAGGAAATGGTTAGGATCTGGAATGCACTACCTGAGAGTCATAGAGTTATACAGCACAGAAACAGGCCCTTCGGCCCACTGCGTCCATGCTGACCATAATGCCTATCTATACTAATCCCACCTACCTGCATTAATTCCATATCCCTCTATGCCTTGCTCATTCAAGTACCCGTCCAGATGCCTCTTAAATGTTGCTACTGTTCCTGCCTCCACCACCTCCTCAGACAGCTCATTCCAGATACCCACTATTCTTTGTGTGAAAAATCTACCCCTTTGATCCCCTTTAAACCTCCTCCCTCTCACCTTAAATCTATGCCCTCTAGTTTTAGTCACCCCTACCATGGGAAACAGACTCTGGCTATCTACCCTATCTATGCCTCTCATAATTCTATATACCTCTATCATGTCCCCTCTCAGCCTCCTTCGCTCCAGGGTAAACAGACCCAGCCTATCCAATCTCTCTTTATAACACAAGCCCTCCAAACCAGGCATGATCCGTGTGAATCTTTTCTGCACCCTCTCTAGCTTAATCACATCTTTCCTGCAGTGCGGCGACCAGAACTGCACACAGTACTCCAAATGCGGCCTAACCAACGTTATGTACAACTGTAACATGACGTCCCAACTCTTGTACTCAATGCCTCAGCCGATGAAGGCAAGCATGCCATACTCCTTCTTCACCACCCTGTCTACCTGTGTTACCACTTTCAGGGAACTATGTACTTGCACCCCAAGGTCTCTCTGCTCAACAGCACTCCCCAGGGCCCTGCCATTCACTGGATATGTCCTGTGACGTCGGGTGAAGGCAGATTCAATCAAGGCTTTCAAAAGAGAACTGGATAATTCGCCGGAGAGAGAAACTTTGCAGGGCTACGGGGAAAAGGAGGGGGAGTGGGATTAAGTGAGTTACCCTTGCAGAGAGCCGGCACAGACAGGAAGGGCCGAGTGGCCTCTTTCTCTGTTGTAACCGTTGTATGAATCTTTGATTCCATGTATGGTCAGAGAGGGAGCAAATAGCCAAAATATTCCAAAGGGAAGACGAGACTGGTAAATCCGTCACCCCCACGGATGCTGCAGTGCCGGTGTGAATCTCAAGTGACTCTGTCACTGCCCAGGAGTGAACTCGGAGAAAGCCCGAATGATTAAAATCTGATTAAAGTCAAAGCAGGGCTGTTAGACACTCAGCATTATAGACTGAGAGATCACACAGACTGTCCCAGAACACACTGCCCAATACACACTGTCCACACTGAGTACACACTGACCAATACACACTGTCCACACTGAGGACACACTGACCAATACACACAGTCCACACTGAGGACACACTGACCAATACACACTGTCCACACTGAGTACACACTGACCAATACACACTGTCCACACTGAGGACACACTGACCAATACACACAGTCCACACTGAGGACACACTGACCAATACACACTGTCCACACTGAGGACACACTGACCAATACACACTGTCCACACTGAGGACACACTGACCAATACACACTGTCCACACTGAGGACACACTGACCAATACACACTGTCCACACTGAGGACACACTGACCAATACACACTGTCCCCACTCAGGATACACTGACCAATACACACTGTCCAAACTGAGGACACACTGACCAATACACACTGTCCCCACTCAGGATACACTGACCACTACACACTGTCCACACTGAGGACACACTGACCAATACACACTGTCCCCACTCAGGATACACTGACCAATACACACTGTCCCCACTCAGGATACACTGACCAATACACACTGTCCACACTGAGGATACACTGACCAACACACACTGTCCACACTGAGTACACACTGACCAATACACACTGTCCACACTCAGGATACACTGACCAATACACACTGTCCCCACTCAGGATACACTGACCAATACACACTGTCCACACTGAGGACACACTGACCAATACACACTGTCCCCACTGAGGACACACTGACCAATACACACTGTCCCCACACAGGATACACTGACCAATACACACTGTCCACACTGAGGACACACTGACCAATACACACTGTCCCCACTCAGGATACACTGACCAATACACACTGTCCCCACTCAGGATACACTGACCAATACACACTGTCCACACTGAGGACACACTGACCAATACACACTGTCACCACTCAGGATACACTGACCAATACACACTGTCACCACTCAGGATACACTGACCAATACACTCTGTCCACACTGAGGACACACTGACCAATACACACTGTCCACACTGACCAATACACACTGTCCCCACTCAGGATACACTGACCAATACACACTGTCCCCACTCAGGATACACTGACCAATACACACTGTCCACACTGAGGACCCACTGACCAATACACACTGTCCACACTGAGGACACACTGACCAATACACACTGTCCACACTGAGGACACACTGACCAATACACACTGTCCACACTGAGGACACACTGACCAATACACACTGACCAATACACACTGTCCACACTGAGGACACACTGACCAATACACACTGTCCACACTGAGGACACACTGACCAATACACACTGTCCACACTCAGGACACACTGACCAATACACACTGTCCACACTGAGGACACACTGACCAATACACACTGTCCACACTGAGGACACACTGACCAATACACACTGTCCACACTCAGGATACACTGACCAATACACACTGTCCACACTGAGGACACACTGACCAATACACACTGTCCACACTGAGGACACACTGACCAATACACACTGTCCACACTGAGGACACACTGACCAATACACACTGTCCACACTGAGCACACACTGACCAATACACACTGTCCACACTGAGCACACACTGACCAATACACACTGTCCACACTGAGCACACACTGACCAACACACACTGTCCACACTGAGGACACACTGACCAACACACACTGTCCACACTGAGTACACAATGACCAACACACACTGTCCACACTGAGTACACACTGACCAACACACACTGTCCACACTGAGGACACAGTGACCAATACACACTGTCCACACTGAGGACACACTGACCAATACACACTGTCCACACTGACCAATACACACTGTCCACACTGACCAATACACACTGTCCACACTGAGGACACACTGACCAATACACACTGTCCACACTGAGGACACACTGACCAATACACACTGTCCACACTGACCAATACACACTGTCCACACTGACCAATACACACTGTCCACACTCAGGATACACTGACCAATACACACTGTCCACACTCAGGACACACTGACCAATACACACTGTCCACACTGAGGACACACTGACCAATACACACTGTCCACACTCAGGACACACTGACCAATACACACTGTCCACACTGACCAATACACACTGTCCACACTGAGGATACACTGACCAATACACACTGTCCACACTGAGGACACACTGACCACACTGAGTACACACTGACCAACACACACTGTCCACACTGAGGACACACTGACCAACACACACTGTCCACACTGAGGACACACTGACCAATACACACTGTCCACACTGAGGACACACTGACCAATACACACTGTCCACACTGAGTACACACTGACCAATACACACTGTCCACACTGAGGACACACTGACCAATACACACTGTCCACACTGAGGACACACTGACCAATACACACTGTCCACACTGAGTACACACTGACCAATACACACTGTCCACACTGAGGACACACTGACCAATACACACTGTCCACTCTGAGGACACACTGACCAATACACACTGTCCACACTGACCAATACACACTGTCCACACTGACCAATACACACTGTCCACACTGAGGACCCACTGACCAATACACACTGTCCACACTGAGGACCCACTGACCAATACACACTGTCCACACTGACCAATACACACTGTCCACACTGAGGACACACTGACCAATAAAACTGTCCACACTGAGGACACACTGACCAATACACACTGTCCACACTGAGGACACACTGACCAATACACACTGTCCACACTGAGGACAAACTGACCAATACACACTGTCCACACTGAGGACACACTGACCAATACACACTGTCCACACTGAGGACAAACTGACCAATACACACTGTCCACACTGAGGACACACTGACCAATACACACTGTCCACACTGAGGACAAACTGACCAATACACACTGTCCACACTGAGGACACACTGACCAATACACACTGTCCACACTGAGGACAAACTGACCAATACACACTGTCCACACTGAGGACACACTGACCAATACACACTGTCCACACTGAGGACACACTGACCAATACACACTGTCCACACTGAGGATACACTGACCAATACACACTGTCCACACTGAGGACAAACTGACCAATACACACTGTCCACACTGAGGACACACTGACCAATACACACTGTCCACACTGAGGATACACTGACCAATACACACTGTCCACATTGAGGACACACTGACCAATACACACTGTCCACACTGAGGAAACACAGACCAATACACACTGTCCACACTGAGTACACACTGACCAATACACACTGTCCACACTGAGGACACACTGACCAATACACACATGCCACACTGAGGACACACTGACCAATACACACTGTTCACACTGAGGACACACTGACCAATACACACTGTCCACACTGAGGACACACTGACCAATACACACTGTCCACACTGAGGACACACTGACCAATACACACTGTCCCCACTCAGGATACACTGACCAATACACACTGTCCCCACTCAGGATACACTGACCAATACACACTGTCCACACTGAGGATACACTGACCAACACACACTGTCCACACTGAGTACACACTGACCAATACACAATGTCCACACTCAGGATACACTGACCAATACACACTGTCCCCACTCAGGATACACTGACCAATACACACTGTCCACACTGAGGACACACTGACCAATACACACTGTCCCCACTCAGGATACACTGACCAATACACACTGTCCCCACTGAGGACACACTGACCAATACACACTGTCCCCACTCAGGATACACTGACCAATACACACTGTCCCCACTCAGGATACACTGACCAATACACACTGTCCACACTGAGGACACACTGACCAATACACACTGTCCCCACTCAGGACACACTGACCAATACACACTGTCCCCACTCAGGATACACTGACCAATACACACTGTCCACACTGAGGACACACTGACCAATACACACTGTCACCACTCAGGATACACTGACCAATACACACTGTCACCACTCAGGATACACTGACCAATACACACTGTCCACACTGAGGACACACTGACCAATACACACTGTCCACACTGACCAATACACACTGTCCCCACTCAGGATACACTGACCAATACACACTGTCCCCACTCAGGATACACTGACCAATACACACTGTCCACACTGAGTACACACTGACCAATACACATTGTCCACACTGAGGACCCACTGACCAATACACACTGTCCACACTGAGGACACACTGACCAATACACACTGTCCACACTGAGGACACACTGACCAATACACACTGACCAATACACACTGTCCACACTGAGGACACACTGACCAATACACACTGTCCACACTGAGGACACACTGACCAATACACACTGTCCACACTCAGGATACACTGACCAATACACACTGTCCACACTGAGGACACACTGACCAATACACACTGTCCACACTGAGGACACACTGACCAATACACACTGTCCACACTGAGGACACACTGACCAATACACACTGTCCACACTGAGGACACACTGACCAATACACACTGTCCACACTGAGTACACACTGACCAACACACACTGTCCACACTGAGGACACACTGACCAATACACACTGTCCACACTCAGGATACACTGACCAATACACACTGTCCACACTGAGGACACACTGACCAATACACACTGTCCACACTGAGGACACACTGACCAATACACACTGTCCACACTGAGGACACACTGACCAATACACACTGTCCACACTGAGCACACACTGACCAATACACACTGTCCACACTGAGCACACACTGACCAACACACACTGTCCACACTGAGGACACACTGACCAACACACACTGTCCACACTGAGTACACACTGACCAATATACACTGTCCACACTGAGTACACACTGACCAACACACACTGTCCACACTGAGGACACAGTGACCAATACACACTGTCCACACTGAGGACACACTGACCAACACACACTGTCCACACTGACCAATACACACTGTCCACACTGACCAATACACACTGTCCACACTGAGGACACAGTGACCAATACACACTGTCCACACTGAGGACACACTGACCAATACACACTGTCCACACTGAGGACACACTGACCAATACACACTGTCCACACTGAGGACACACTGACCAATACACACTGTCCACACTGACCAATACACACTGTCCACACTCAGGACACACTGACCAATACACACTGTCCACACTGAGGACACACTGACCAATACACACTGTCCACACTGACCAATACACACTGTCCACACTCAGGATACACTGACCAATACACACTGTCCACACTCAGGACACACTGACCAATACACACTGTCCACACTCAGGACACACTGACCAATACACACTGTCCACACTCAGGACACACTGACCAATACACACTGTCCACACTGACCAATACACACTGTCCACACTGAGGATACACTGACCAATACACACTGTCCACACTGAGGACACACTGACCACACTGAGTACACACTGACCAACACACACTGTCCACACTGAGGACACACTGACCAATACACACTGTCCACACTGAGGACACACTGACCAATACACACTGTCCACACTGAGGACACACTGACCAATACACACTGTCCACACTGAGGACACACTGACCAATACACACTGTCCACACTGAGGACACACTGACCAATACACACTGTCCACACTGAGGACACACTGACCAATACACACTGTCCACACTGAGGACACACTGACCAATACACACTGTCCACACTGAGTACACACTGACCAATACACACTGTCCACACTGAGGACACACTGACCAATACACACTGTCCACACTGAGGACACACTGACCAATACACACTGTCCACACTGAGGACCCACTGACCAATACACACTGTCCACACTGAGGACCCACTGACCAATACACACTGTCGACACTGACCAATACACACTGTCCACACTGAGGACCCACTGACCAATACACACTGTCGACACTGACCAATACACACTGTCCACACTGAGGACACACTGACCAATAAAACTGTCCACACTGAGGACACACTGACCAATACACACTGTCCACACTGAGGACCCTCTGACCAATACACACTGTCCACACTGAGGACCCTCTGACCAATACACACTGTCCACACTGAGGACCCTCTGACCAATACACACTGTCCACACTGAGGACCCTCTGACCAATACACACTGTCCACACTGAGGACACACTGACCAATAAAACTGTCCACACTGAGGACACACTGACCAATACACACTGTCCACACTGAGGACCCTCTGACCAATACACACTGTCCACACTCAGGATACACTGACCAATACACACTGTCCACACTCAGGATACACTGACCAATACACACTGTCCACACTCAGGATACACTGACCAATACACACTGTCCACACTCAGGACACACTGACCAATACACACTGAGGACACACTGTCCACACTGAGGACACACTGTCCACACTGAGGACACACTGACCAATACACACTGTCCACACTGAGGACACACTGACCAATACACACTGTCCACACTGAGGACACACTGACCAATACACACTGTCCACACTGAGGACACACTGACCAATACACACAGTCCACACTGAGGACACACTGACCAATACACACTGTCCACACTGAGGACACACTGACCAATACACACTGTCCCCACTCAGGATACACTGACCAATACACACTGTCCAAACTGAGGACACACTGACCAATACACACTGTCCACACTGAGGACACACTGACCAATACACACTGTCCACACTGAGGACACACTGACCAATACACACTGTCCACACTGAGGACACACTGACCAATACACACTGTCCCCACTCAGGATACACTGACCACTACACACTGTCCACACTGAGGACACACTGACCAATACACACTGTCCCCACTCAGGATACACTGACCAATACACACTGTCCCCACTCAGGATACACTGACCAACACACACTGTCCACACTGAGTACACACTGACCAATACACACTGTCCACACTCAGGATACACTGACCAATACACACTGTCCCCACTCAGGATACACTGACCAATACACACTGTCCACACTGAGGACACACTGACCAATACACACTGTCCCCACTCAGGATACACTGACCAATACACACTGTCCCCACTGAGGACACACTGACCAATACACACTGTCCCCACTCAGGATACACTGACCAATACACACTGTCCCCACTCAGGATACACTGACCAATACACACTGTCCCCACTCAGGATACACTGACCAATACACACTGTCCACACTGAGGACACACTGACCAATACACACTGTCCACACTGACCAATACACACTGTCCCCACTCAGGATACACTGACCAATACACACTGTCCCCACTCAGGATACACTGACCAATACACACTGTCCACACTGAGTACACACTGACCAATACACACTGTCCACACTGAGGACCCACTGACCAATACACACTGTCCACACTGAGGACACACTGACCAATACACACTGTCCACACTGAGGACACACTGACCAATACACACTGTCCACACTGAGGACACACTGACCAATACACACTGTCCACACTGAGGACACACTGACCAATACACACTGACCAATACACACTGTCCACACTGAGGACACACTGACCAATACACACTGTCCACACTGAGGACACACTGACCAATACACACTGTCCACACTGAGGACACACTGACCAATACACACTGTCCACACTGAGGACACACTGACCAATACACACTGTCCACACTGAGGACACACTGACCAATACACACTGTCCACACTGAGTACACACTGACCAACACACACTGTCCACACTGAGGACACACTGCCCAATACACACTGTCCACACTCAGGACACACTGACCAATACACACTGTCCACACTGAGGACACACTGACCAATACACACTGTCCACACTGAGCACACATTGACCAACACACACTGTCCACACTGAGGACACACTGACCAACACACACTGTCCACACTGAGTACACAATGACCAACACACACTGTCCACACTGAGTACACACTGACCAACACACACTGTCCACACTGAGGACACAGTGACCAATACACACTGTCCACACTGAGGACACACTGACCAACACACACTGTCCACACTGACCAATACACACTGTCCACACTGACCAATACACACTGTCCACACTGAGGACACACTGACCAATACACACTGTCCACACTGAGGACACACTGACCAATACACACTGTCCAGACTGAGTACACACTGACCAATACACACTGTCCACACTGAGGACACACTGTCCACACTGAGGACACACTGACCAATACACACTGTCCACACTGACCAATACACACTGTCCACACTGACCAATACACACTGACCAATACACACTGTCCACACTGACCAATACACACTGTCCACACTGAGGTAACACTGACCAATACACACTGTCCACACTGACCAATACACACTGTCCACACTCAGGACACACTGACCAATACACACTGTCCAGACTGAGGACACACTGACCAATACACACTGTCCACACTGACCAATACACACTGTCCACACTCAGGATACACTGACCAATACACACTGTCCACACTCAGGACACACTGACCAATACACACTGTCCACACTGAGGACACACTGACCAATACACACTGTCCACACTCAGGACACACTGACCAATACACACTGTCCACACTGACCAATACACACTGTCCACACTGAGGATACACTGACCAATACACACTGTCCACACTGAGGACACACTGACCACACTGAGTACACACTGACCAACACACACTGTCCACACTGAGGACACACTGACCAATACACACTGTCCACACTGAGGACACACTGACCAATACACACTGTCCACACTGAGGACACACTGACCAATACACACTGTCCACACTGAGTACACACTGACCAATACACACTGTCCACACTGAGGACACACTGACCAATACACACTGTCCAAACTGAGGACACACTGACCAATACACACTGTCCACACTGAGTACACACTGACCAATACACACTGTCCACACTGAGTACACACTGACCAATACACACTGTCCACACTGAGGACACACTGACCAATACACACTGTCCACACTGAGGACACACTGACCAATACACACTGTCCACACTGACCAATACACACTGTCCACACTGAGGACACACTGACCAATACACACTGTCCACACTGAGGACCCACTGACCAATACACACTGTCGACACTGACCAATACACACTGTCCACACTGAGGACACACTGACCAATAAAACTGTCCACACTGAGGACACACTGACCAACACACACTGTCCACACTGAGGACACACTGACCAATACACACTGTCCACACTGACCAATACACACTGTCCACACTGAGGACACACTGACCAACACACACTGTCCACACTGAGGACCCTCTGACCAATACACACTGTCCACACTGAGGACCCTCTGACCAATACACACTGTCCACACTGAGGATACACAGACCAATACACACTGTCCACACTGAGGACACACTGACCAATAAAACTGTCCACACTGAGGACACACTGACCAATACACACTGTCCACACTGAGGACCCTCTGACCAATACACACTGTCCACACTCAGGATACACTGACCAATACACACTGTCCACACTCAGGATACACGGACCAATACACACTGTCCACACTCAGGACACACTGACCAATACACACTGTCCACACTGAGGACACACTGTCCACACTGAGGACACACTGTCCACACTGAGGACACACTGACCAATACACACTGTCCACACTGAGGACACACTGACCAATACACACTGTCCACACTGAGGACAAACTGACCAATACACACTGTCCACACTGAGGACACACTGACCAATACACACTGTCCACACTGAGGATACACTGACCAATACACACTGTCCACATTGAGGACACACTGACCAATACACACTGTCCACACTGAGGACACACTGACCAATACACACTGTCCACACTGAGGACACACTGACCAATACACACTGTCCACACTGAGGACACACTGACCAATACACACTGTCCACACTGAGTACACACTGACCAATACACACTGTCCACACTGAGGACACACTGACCAATACACACTGTCCACACTGAGGACACACTGACCAATACACACTGTCCACACTGAGGACCCTCTGATCAATACACACTGTCCACACTGAGGACACACTGACCAATACACACTGTCCACACTGAGGACACACTGACCAATACACACTGTCCACACTGAGGACACACTGACCAATACACACTGACCAATACACACTGTCCACACTGAGGACACACTGACCAATACACACTGTCCACACTGAGGACACACTGACCAATACACACTGTCCACACTGAGGACACACTGACCAATACACACTGTCCACACTGAGGACACACTGACCAATACACACTGTCCACACTCAGGATACACTGACCAATACACACTGTCCACACTGAGGACACACTGACCAATACACACTGTCCACACTGAGGACACACTGACCAATACACACTGTCCACACTGACCAACACACACTGTCCACACTGAGTACACACTGACCAATACACACTGTCCACACTGAGGACACAGTGACCAATACACACTGTCCACACTGAGGACACACTGACCAATACACACTGTCCACACTGAGGACACACTGACCAATACACACTGTCCACACTGAGGACACACTGACCAATACACACTGTCCACACTGAGGAAACACTGACCAACACACATTGTCCACACTGAGGAAACACTGACCAATACACACTGTCCACACTGAGTACACACTGACCAATACACACTGTCCACACTGAGTACACACTGACCAATACACACTGTCCACATTGAGGACACACTGACCAATACACACTGTCCACACTGAGGACACACTGACCAATACACACTGTCCACACTGAGGACACACTGACCAATACACACTGTCCACACTGAGGACACACTGACCAATACACACTGTCCACACTGAGGACACACTGGCCAATACACACTGTCCACACTGACCAATACACACTGTCCACACTCAGGATACACTGACCAATACACACTGAGGACACACTGACCAATACACACTGTCCACACTCAGGATACACTGACCAATACACACTGTCCACACTGAGGACCCTCTGACCAATACACACTGTCCACACTGAGGACCCTCTGACCAATACACACTGTCCACACTGAGGACACACTGACCAATAAACACTGTCCACACTGAGGACACACTGACCAATACACACTGTCCACACTGACCAATACACACTGTCCACACTGAGGACCCTCTGACCAATACACACTGTCCACACTGAGGACCCACTGACCAATACACACTGTCCACACTGAGTACACACTGACCAATACACACTGTCCACACTGAGGACCCACTGACCAATACACACTGTCCACACTGAGTACACACTGACCAATACACACTGTCCACACTGAGGACCCACTGACCAATACACACTGTCCACACTGAGGACACACTGACCAATACACACTGTCCACACTGAGTACACACTGACCAATACACACTGTCCACACTGAGGACACACTGACCAATACACACTGTCCACACTGAGGACACACTGACCAATACACACTGTCCACACTGAGGACCCTCTGACCAATACACACTGTCCACACTGAAGACCCTCTGACCAATACACACTGTCCACACTGAGGACCCTCTGACCAATAAACACTGTCCACACTGAGGTAACACTGACCAATACACACTGTCCACACTGCGGATGCACTGACCAATACACACTGTCCACACTGAGGTCCCTCTGACCAATACACACTGTCCACACTGAGGACCCACTGACCAATACACACTGTCCACACTGAGTACACACTGACCAATACACACTGTCCACACTGAGGACCCACTGACCAATACACACTGTCCACACTGAGGACCCACTGACCAATACACACTGTCCACACTGAGGACCCACTGACCAATACACACTGTCCACACTGAGTACACACTGACCAATACACACTGTCCACACTGAGGACACACTGACCAATACACACTGTCCACACTGCGGATCCACTGACCAATACACACTGTCCACACTGAGGACCCTCTGACCAATACACACTGTCCACACTGCGGATCCACTGACCAATACACACTGTCCACACTGAGGACCCTCTGACCAATACACACTGTCCACACTGAGGACCCACTGACCAATACACACTGTCCACACTGAGTACACACTGACCAATACACACTGTCCACACTGAGGACCCACTGACCAATACACATTGTCCACACTGAGGATACACTGACCAATACACACTGTCCACACTGCGGATCCACTGACCAATACACACTGTCCACACTGAGGACCCTCTGACCAATACACACTGTCCACACTGAGGATACACTGACCAATACACACTGTCCACACTGCGGATCCACTGACCAATACACACTGTCCACACTGAGTACACACTGACCAATACACACTGTCCACACTGAGGACCCTCTGACCAATACACACTGTCCACACTGAGGACCCTCTGACCAATAAACACTGTCCACACTGAGGTAACACTGATCAATACACACTGTCGACACTGAGGACACTCTGACCAATACACACTGTCCACACTGAGTACACACTGACCAATACACACTGTCCACACTGAGGACCCACTGACCAATACACACTGACCAATACACACTGTCGACACTGAGGACACTCTGACCAATACACACTGTCCACACTGAGGACCCACTGACCAATACACACTGTCGACACTGAGGACACTCTGACCAATACACACTGTCCACACTGAGTACACACTGACCAATACACACTGTCGACACTGAGTACACACTGACCAATACACACTGTCCACACTGAGGACACACTGACCAATACACACTGTCGACACTGAGGACACTCTGACCAATACACACTGTCCACACTGAGGACACACTGACCAATACACACTGTCCACACTGAGGACACAGTGACCAATATACACTGTCCACACTGAGGACACACTGACCAATACACACTGTCCACACTGAGGACCCACTGACCAATACACACTGTCCACACTGAGTACACACTGACCAATACACACTGTCCACACTGAGTACACACTGACCAATACACACTGTCCACACTGAGGACACACTGACCAATAAAACTGTCCACACTGAGGACACACTGACCAATACACACTGTCCACACTGAGGACCCTCTGACCAATACACACTGTCCACACTCAGGATACACTGACCAATACACACTGTCCACACTCAGGATACACGGACCAATACACACTGTCCACACTCAGGACACACTGACCAATACACACTGTCCACACTGAGGACACACTGTCCACACTGAGGACACACTGTCCACACTGAGGACACACTGACCAATACACACTGTCCACACTGAGGACACACTGACCAATACACACTGTCCACACTGAGGACAAACTGACCAATACACACTGTCCACACTGAGGACACACTGACCAATACACACTGTCCACACTGAGGATACACTGACCAATACACACTGTCCACATTGAGGACACACTGACCAATACACACTGTCCACACTGAGGACACACTGACCAATACACACTGTCCACACTGAGGACACACTGACCAATACACACTGTCCACACTGAGGACACACTGACCAATACACACTGTCCACACTGAGTACACACTGACCAATACACACTGTCCACACTGAGGACACACTGACCAATACACACTGTCCACACTGAGGACACACTGACCAATACACACTGTCCACACTGAGGACCCTCTGATCAATACACACTGTCCACACTGAGGACACACTGACCAATACACACTGTCCACACTGAGGACACACTGACCAATACACACTGTCCACACTGAGGACACACTGACCAATACACACTGACCAATACACACTGTCCACACTGAGGACACACTGACCAATACACACTGTCCACACTGAGGACACACTGACCAATACACACTGTCCACACTGAGGACACACTGACCAATACACACTGTCCACACTGAGGACACACTGACCAATACACACTGTCCACACTCAGGATACACTGACCAATACACACTGTCCACACTGAGGACACACTGACCAATACACACTGTCCACACTGAGGACACACTGACCAATACACACTGTCCACACTGACCAACACACACTGTCCACACTGAGTACACACTGACCAATACACACTGTCCACACTGAGGACACAGTGACCAATACACACTGTCCACACTGAGGACACACTGACCAATACACACTGTCCACACTGAGGACACACTGACCAATACACACTGTCCACACTGAGGACACACTGACCAATACACACTGTCCACACTGAGGAAACACTGACCAACACACATTGTCCACACTGAGGAAACACTGACCAATACACACTGTCCACACTGAGTACACACTGACCAATACACACTGTCCACACTGAGTACACACTGACCAATACACACTGTCCACATTGAGGACACACTGACCAATACACACTGTCCACACTGAGGACACACTGACCAATACACACTGTCCACACTGAGGACACACTGACCAATACACACTGTCCACACTGAGGACACACTGACCAATACACACTGTCCACACTGAGGACACACTGGCCAATACACACTGTCCACACTGACCAATACACACTGTCCACACTCAGGATACACTGACCAATACACACTGAGGACACACTGACCAATACACACTGTCCACACTCAGGATACACTGACCAATACACACTGTCCACACTGAGGACCCTCTGACCAATACACACTGTCCACACTGAGGACCCTCTGACCAATACACACTGTCCACACTGAGGACACACTGACCAATAAACACTGTCCACACTGAGGACACACTGACCAATACACACTGTCCACACTGACCAATACACACTGTCCACACTGAGGACCCTCTGACCAATACACACTGTCCACACTGAGGACCCACTGACCAATACACACTGTCCACACTGAGTACACACTGACCAATACACACTGTCCACACTGAGGACCCACTGACCAATACACACTGTCCACACTGAGTACACACTGACCAATACACACTGTCCACACTGAGGACCCACTGACCAATACACACTGTCCACACTGAGGACACACTGACCAATACACACTGTCCACACTGAGTACACACTGACCAATACACACTGTCCACACTGAGGACACACTGACCAATACACACTGTCCACACTGAGGACACACTGACCAATACACACTGTCCACACTGAGGACCCTCTGACCAATACACACTGTCCACACTGAAGACCCTCTGACCAATACACACTGTCCACACTGAGGACCCTCTGACCAATAAACACTGTCCACACTGAGGTAACACTGACCAATACACACTGTCCACACTGCGGATGCACTGACCAATACACACTGTCCACACTGAGGTCCCTCTGACCAATACACACTGTCCACACTGAGGACCCACTGACCAATACACACTGTCCACACTGAGTACACACTGACCAATACACACTGTCCACACTGAGGACCCACTGACCAATACACACTGTCCACACTGAGGACCCACTGACCAATACACACTGTCCACACTGAGGACCCACTGACCAATACACACTGTCCACACTGAGTACACACTGACCAATACACACTGTCCACACTGAGGACACACTGACCAATACACACTGTCCACACTGCGGATCCACTGACCAATACACACTGTCCACACTGAGGACCCTCTGACCAATACACACTGTCCACACTGCGGATCCACTGACCAATACACACTGTCCACACTGAGGACCCTCTGACCAATACACACTGTCCACACTGAGGACCCACTGACCAATACACACTGTCCACACTGAGTACACACTGACCAATACACACTGTCCACACTGAGGACCCACTGACCAATACACATTGTCCACACTGAGGATACACTGACCAATACACACTGTCCACACTGCGGATCCACTGACCAATACACACTGTCCACACTGAGGACCCTCTGACCAATACACACTGTCCACACTGAGGATACACTGACCAATACACACTGTCCACACTGCGGATCCACTGACCAATACACACTGTCCACACTGAGTACACACTGACCAATACACACTGTCCACACTGAGGACCCTCTGACCAATACACACTGTCCACACTGAGGACCCTCTGACCAATAAACACTGTCCACACTGAGGTAACACTGATCAATACACACTGTCGACACTGAGGACACTCTGACCAATACACACTGTCCACACTGAGTACACACTGACCAATACACACTGTCCACACTGAGGACCCACTGACCAATACACACTGACCAATACACACTGTCGACACTGAGGACACTCTGACCAATACACACTGTCCACACTGAGGACCCACTGACCAATACACACTGTCGACACTGAGGACACTCTGACCAATACACACTGTCCACACTGAGTACACACTGACCAATACACACTGTCGACACTGAGTACACACTGACCAATACACACTGTCCACACTGAGGACACACTGACCAATACACACTGTCGACACTGAGGACACTCTGACCAATACACACTGTCCACACTGAGGACACACTGACCAATACACACTGTCCACACTGAGGACACAGTGACCAATATACACTGTCCACACTGAGGACACACTGACCAATACACACTGTCCACACTGAGGACCCACTGACCAATACACACTGTCCACACTGAGTACACACTGACCAATACACACTGTCCACACTGAGTACACACTGACCAATACACACTGTCCACATTGAGGACACACTGACCAATACACACTGTCCACACTGAGGACACACTGACCAATACACACTGTCCACACTGAGCACACACTGACCAATACACACTGTCCACACTGAGGACCCTCTGACCAATACACACTGAGGACACACTGACCAATACACACTGTCCACACTGAGGACACACAGACCAATACACACTGTCCACACTGAGGACACACTGACCAATACACACTGAGGACACACTGATCAATACACACTGAGGACACACTGTCCACACTGAGGACACACTGATCAATACACACTGACCAATACACACTGTCCACACTGAGGACACACTGATCAATACACACTGTCCACACTGAGGACCCACTGACCAATACACACTGTCCACACTGAGGATACACTGACCAATACACACTGTCCACACTGAGGACACACTGACCAATACACACTGTCCACACTGAGGACACACTGACCAATACACACTGTCCCCACTGAGGACACACTGATCAATACACACTGTCCCCACTGAGGACACACTGACCAATAAACACTGTCCACACTGAGGACCCACTGACCAATACACACTGTCCACACTGAGGATACACTGACCAATACACACTGTCCACACTGAGTACACACTGACCAATACACACTGTCCACACTGAGGACCCTCTGACCAATACACACTGTCCACACTGAGGACACACTGACAAATACACACTGTCCACACTGAGGACCCACTGACCAATACACACTGTCCACACTGAGGACAAACTGACCAATACACACTGTCCACACTGAGGACAAACTGACCAATACACACTGTCCACACTGAGGATACACTGACCAATACACACTGTCCACACTGAGGATACACTGACCAATACACACTGTCCACACTGAGGACCCACTGACCAATACACACTGTCCACACTGAGGACACACTGACAAATACACACTGTCCACACTGAGGACCCACTGACCAATACACACTGTCCACACTGAGGATACACTGACCAATACACACTGTCCACACTGAGGACCCACTGACCAATACACACTGTCCACACTGAGGACACACTGACAAATACACACTGTCCACACTGAGGACCCACTGACCAATACACACTGTCCACACTGAGGATACACTGACCAATACACACTGTCCACACTGAGGACCCACTGACCAATACACACTGTCCACACTGAGGACCCACTGACCAATACACACTGTCCACACTGAGGACACACTGACCAATACACACTGTCCACACTGAGGATACACTGACCAATACACACTGTCCACACTGAGGACACACTGACCAATACACTCTGTCCACACTGAGGATACACTGACCAATACACACTGTCCACACTGAGGACACACTGACCAATCCACACTGAGGACACACTGACCAATACACACTGTCCACACTGAGTACACACTGACCAATACACACTGTCCACACTGAGGACACGCTGACCAATAAACACTGTCCACACTGAGGACACGCTGACCAATATACACTGTCCACACTGAGGACACACTGACCAATACACACTGTCCACCCTGAGGACACACTGACCAATACACACTGTCCACACTGACCAATACACACTGTCCACACTGAGGATACACTGACCAATACACACTGTCCACACTGACCAATACACACTGTCCACACTGAGGACACACTGACCAATATACACTGTCCACACTGAGGACCCACTGACCAATACACACTGTCCACACTGAGGATACACTGACCAATACACACTGTCCACACTGAGGACCCACTGACCAATACACACTGTCCACACTGAGGACACACTGACAAATACACACTGTCCACACTGAGGACCCACTGACCAATACACACTGTCCACACTGAGGATACACTGACCAATACACACTGTCCACACTGAGGACCCACTGACCAATACACACTGTCCACACTGAGGACCCACTGACCAATACACACTGTCCACACTGAGGACCCACTGACCAATACACACTGTCCACACTGAGGATACACTGACCAATACACACTGTCCACACTGAGGACCCACTGACCAATACACACTGTCCACACTGAGGACACACTGACAAATACACACTGTCCACACTGAGGACCCACTGACCAATACACACTGTCCACACTGAGGATACACTGACCAATACACACTGTCCACACTGAGGACCCACTGACCAATACACACTGTCCACACTGAGGACCCACTGACCAATACACACTGTCCACACTGAGGACACACTGACCAATACACACTGTCCACACTGAGGATACACTGACCAATACACACTGTCCACACTGAGGACACACTGACCAATACACTCTGTCCACACTGAGGATACACTGACCAATACACACTGTCCACACTGAGGACACACTGACCAATCCACACTGAGGACACACTGACCAATACACACTGTCCACACTGAGGACACACTGACCAATACACACTGTCCACCCTGAGGACACACTGACCAATACACACTGTCCACACTGACCAATACACACTGTCCACACTGAGGATACACTGACCAATACACACTGTCCACACTGACCAATACACACTGTCCACACTGAGTACACACTGACCAATAAACACTGTCCCCACTGAGGACACACTGACCAATACACACTGTCCACACTGAGGACACACTGACCAATACACACTGTCCACACTGAGGACACACTGACCAATACACACTGTCCACACTGAGGACACACTGACCAATATACACTGTCCACACTGAGGACACACTGACCAATATACACTGTCCACACTGAGGACACACTGACCAATACACACTGTCCACCCTGAGGACACACTGACCAATACACACTGTCCACACTGACCAATACACACTGTCCACACTGAGGATACACTGACCAATACACACTGTCCACACTGACCAATACACACTGTCCACACTGAGTACACACTGACCAATAAACACTGTCCCCACTGAGGACACACTGACCAATACACACTGTCCACACTGAGGACACACTGACCAATACACACTGTCCACACTGAGGACACACTGACCAATACACACTGTCCACACTGAGGACACACTGACCAATATACACTGTCCACACTGAGGACACACTGACCAATACACACTGTCCACACTGAGGATACACTGACCAATACACACTGTCCACACTGAGGATACACTGACCAATACACACTGTCCACCCTGAGGACACACTGACCAATACACACTGTCCACACTGAGTACACACTGACCAATACACACTGTCCACACTGAGTACACACTGACCAATACACACTGTCCACACTGAGGACCCACTGACCAATCCACACTGAGGACACACTGACCAATACACACTGTCCACACTGAGGACCCACTGACCAATACACACTGACCAATCCACCCTGTCCACACTGAGGACACACTGACCAATACACACTGTCCACACTGAGGACACACTGACCAATACACACTGGACACACTGACCAATACACACTGTCCACACTGAGGACACACTGACCAATACACACTGTCCACACTGAGGACACACTGACCAATAAACACTGTCCCCACTGAGGACACACTGACCAATATACACTGTCCACACTGAGGACCCACTGACCAATACACACTGTCCACACTGAGGACACACTGACCAATACACACTGTCCACACTGAGGATACACTGACCAATACACACTGTCCACCCTGAGGACACACTGACCAATACACACTGTCCACACTGAGTACACACTGACCAATATACACTGTCCACACTGAGGACACACTGACCAATACACACTGAGGACCCACTGACCAATACACACTGTCCACACTGAGGATACACTGACCAATACACACTGTCCACCCTGAGGACACACTGACCAATACACACTGTCCACACTGAGTACACACTGACCAATACACACTGTCCACACTGAGTACACACTGACCAATACACACTGTCCACACTGAGGACCCACTGACCAATACACACTGTCCACACTGAGGACACACTGACCAATACACACTGTCCACACTGAGGACCCACTGACCAATACACACTGTCCACATGAGGACCCTCTGACCAATACACACTGTCCACACTGAGGACCCTCTGACCAATACACACTGTGCACACTGAGGACACACTGACCAATACACACTGTCCACACTGAGGACACACTGACCAATACACACTGTCCACACTGAGGACCCACTGACCAATACACACTGTCCACACTGAGGACCCTCTGACCAATACACACTGTCCACACAGGACACACTGACCAATACACACTGTCCACACTGACCAATACACACTGTCCACACTGAGGACCCTCTCACCAATACACACTGTCCACACTGAGGACACACTGACCAATACACACTGTCCACACTGAAGACCCACTGACCAATACACACTGTCCACACTGAGGACCCTCTGACCAATACACACTGTCCACACTGACCAATACACACTGTCCACACTGAGGACCCTCTGACCAATACACACTGTCCACACTGAGGACCCTCTGACCAATAAACACTGTCCACACTGAGGAAACACTGACCAATACACACTGTCCACACTGAGGACACACTGACCAATACACACTGTACACACTGACCAATACACACTGTCCACACTGAGGACACACTGACCAATAAACACTGTCCCCACTGAGGACACACTGACCAATACACACTGTCCACACTGAGGACACACTGACCAATACACACTGTCCACACTGAGGACCCTCTGACCAATACACACTGTCCACACTGACCAATACACACTGTCCACACTGAGGACCCTCTGACCAATACACACTGTCCACACTGAGGACCCTCTGACCAATAAACACTGTCCACACTGAGGAAACACTGACCAATACACACTGTCCACACTGAGGACACACTGACCAATACACACTGTCCACACTGAGTACACACTGACCAATACACACTGTCCACACTGAGGACACACTGACCAATAAACACTGTCCCCACTGAGGACACACTGACCAATACACACTGTCCACACTGAGGACACACTGACCAATACACACTGTCCACACTGAGGACACACTGACCAATACACACTGTCCCCACTCAGGATACACTGACCAATACACACTGTCCACACTGAGGATACACTGACCAGTAGACACTGTCCACACTGAGTACACACTGACCAATACACACTGTCCACACTGAGGATACACTGACCAATACACACTGTCCACACTGAGGACACACTGACCAATACACACTGTCCACACTGAGGACACACTGACCAATACACACTGTCCACACTGACCATACTGAGTACACACTGACCACACTGAGGACCCTCTGTGCAATAACAACAGTTTGAATTTATATAGCAGCTTTAATGTCTTATAATGTCCCGAACAGAGGCACTATAAAACAACATGTAACTCCGAGTTACATAAGGAGATATTAGGGACAGGTGACCAAAAACCCAGTCAAAGAGGTCGTTTTTAAGGAGGAGAGAGAGAGGCGGAGAGGTTTCGGGAGGGAATTCCGGAGCTCAGGGCCCCCCAGGCAGCTGAAGTCTTGTCCGCCAATGGTGGAGCGATGGGAATCGGGGGATGGACAAGAGGGCGGAATGGGTGGAGCGCAGAGATCTCGGAGGGTTGCAGAGATAGGGATGGGGGTTAGGCCGTGTAGGCAGTTGAAAACAAGGATGAGAATTTTAAAATCGAGGACCGGGAGCCAGTGTAGATCAGCGAGCACGGGAGGGTGGGTGATGGGTGAACGGGAGCAAGTTCGGACACAGTAGGGGGGGGGCAGCAGAGTTTGGATGCACTGAAGTTTACAGAGGTTGGAATGTGGGAGGCCATCCAGCAGTTTAGTTTAGAGATACAAAACTGAAACAGGCCCTTCGGCCCACCGAGTCTGTGCCGACCATCAACCACCCATTTATACTAATCCTACACTAATCCCATATTCCTACCACATCCCCACCTGTCCCTATATTTCCCTACCACCTACCTATACTAGTGACAATTTATAATGGCCAATTTACCTATCAACCTGCTAGTCTTTTTGGCTGTGGGAGGAAACTGGAGCACCCGGAGAAAACCCACGCGGACACAGGGAGAACTTGCAAACTCCACACAGGCAGTACCCAGAATCGAACCCGGGTCGCTGGAGCTGTGAGGCTGCGGTGCTAAGCACTGCGCCACTGTGCGTTGGTCCAGCCAGGTCGAGAGGCAACAAAGGCACGGATGAGGGTTTCAGCTGATGAGCTGGGGCAAGGGGCGGAGACGGGAGATGTTACAGACGCACAAGCGGGCAGTGTTAGCGATGGCATCGATATGTGGTTGGAAGCTCTCCTTGGCTCCACTATGGCACCAAGACGGCCCACAACGAGGGAGCTTCTGATTGCTGGGACTCAGTGCCACGTTGGGTGGCGTATTCATCCGCTGAGCCAACAGGGCAACATGAGAAATCGGAGCAGGAGGAGGCCATTCGGCCCCTCGAGCCTGCTCCGCCATTCGATCTGATCGTGGCTGATCTTGGGCCTCAACTGCACTTTCCCGCCCGCTCCCCATATCCTTCGATTCCCGGAGAGACCGAAAAGCCGTGAATCTACTCAACAGCGGAGCATCTACAAACCACTGGAGTCACAACCCTCCGAGCTAAGAGATTTCTCAGTCCTAAATGATCGGTCCTGTATCATGAGACTGTGCCCCCTGTGTTCTAGATTCACCAGCCGGGGACTGAGGGGGGGGAGACAATCTATCAGTGTCTACCCTGTCAAACCCCCTTCAGAATCTTGTATGTTTCAATGAGATCACCCCTCATTCTTCTAAACTCCAGAATACTGGCCCAGTTTACTCAACCTCTCATCAAGGGACAACCCCCTCGTCCCAGGAACTGATCTAGTGAAGCTTCGCTCTACTGCCTCCAGGGCAAGGAGATCCTTCCTTTCATATGGAGACCAAAGACCTGGATGTGTAACCAATGTAATGCTGGGACTGGTCGTCAAGGGTCACTGAGCGGGGGGTGAAAGGCCGTAGGGTCAGCACTGAGTTTGTAATCATGCTCTTATCTAAAGGCTGGAGATCTCCTTACGATAATCCGGGCATCATCAACATTGAGGGCTTTGGATAGAGTTTCCCGTGTCCAGACGTTGGGATATTTACAGACCGCGTAGGCTTTCTCCAGAAGGTTCTTCTGCCAGCTGTTGTACTTGGTCCGCTTGCGTCTCCGGGGCCCGTTAACTGCGGCCTGCGGAGAGGCCATGAGGGCGGCTTCTAGAACAAGACAGGAGTGTCACGGTCAAGGGGAGGCTCACAGGTACATGCCAGCGTGGAGCGCAAATGCAGCACTGATCAGCCCACCCTCCGGCACGTACTCACTCCATTGAACCCCCTCAATCCCACACTCACTCCATTGAACCCCCTCAATCCCACACTCACTCCATTGAACCCCCTCAATCCCACACTCACTCCATTAAACCCCCTCAATCCCTCACTCACTCCAGTAAACCCCCTCAATCCCTCACTCACTCCATTAAACCCCCTCAATCTCACACTCACTCCATTAAACCCCCTCAATCCCACACTCACTCCATTAAACCCCCTCAATCCCACACTCACTCCATTAAACCCCCTCAATCCCTCACTCACTCCATTAAACCCCCTCAATCTCACACTCACCCAATGAAACCCCCTCAATCCCACACTCACTTCATTAAACCCCCTCAATCTCACACTCACTCCATTAAACCCCCTCAATCCCACGCTCACTCCATTAAACCCCCTCAATCTCACACTCACTCCATTAAACCTCCTCAATCCCACACTCACTCCATTAAACCCCCTCAATCTCACACTCACTCCATTAAACCCCCTCAATCCCACACTCACTCCATTAAACCCCCTCAATCCCACACTCACTCCATTAAACCCCCTCAATCTCACACTCACTCCATTAAACCCCCTCAATCCCACACTCACTCCATTAAACCCCCTCAATCTCACACTCACTCCATTAAACCCCCTCAATCCCACACTCACTCCATTAAACCCCCTCAATCCCACACTTACTCCATTAAACCCCCTCAATCCCACACTCACTCCATTAAACTCCCTCAATCCCACACTCACCCCATTAAACTCCTCAATGCCTCACTCACCCCATTAAACTCCCTCAATCCCACACTCACTCCATTAAACCCCCTCAATCTCACACTCACTCCATTAAACCCCCTCAATCCCACACTCACTCCATTAAACCCCCTCAATCTCACACTCACTCCATTAAACCCCCTCAATCTCACACTCACTCCATTAAACCCCCTCAATCCCACACTCACTCCATTAAACCCGCTCAATCTCACACTCACTCCATTAAACCCCCTCAATCCCACACTCACTCCATTAAACCCCCTCAATCCCACACTTACTCCATTAAACCCCCTCAATCCCACACTCACTCCATTAAACCCCCTCAATCTCACACTCACTCCATTAAACCCCCTCAATCCCACACTCACTCCATTAAACCCCCTCAATCTCACACTCACTCCATTAAACCCCCTCAATCTCACACTCACTCCATTAAACCCCCTCAATCCCACACTCACTCCATTAAACCCGCTCAATCTCACACTCACTCCATTAAACCCCCTCAATCCCACACTCACTCCATTAAACCTCCTCAATCCCACACTTACTCCATTAAACCCCCTCAATCTCACACTCACTCCATTAAACCCCCTCAATCCCACACTCACTCCATTAAACCCGCTCAATCTCACACTCACTCCATTAAACCCCCTCAATCCCACACTCACTCCATTAAACCCCCTCAATCCCACACTTACTCCATTAAACCCCCTCAATCCCACACTCACTCCATTAAACCCCCTCAATCCCACACTCACTCCATTAAACCCCCTCAATCTCACACTCACTCCATTAAACCCCCTCAATCCCACACTCACTCCATTAAACCCCCTCAATCCCACACTTACTCCATTAAACCCCCTCAATCCCACACTCACTCCATTAAACCCCCTCAATCCCTCACTCACCCCATTCAAACCCCTCAATCCCACACTCACACCATTCAACCTCCTCCATCCCTCACTCACCCCATTAAACCCCTCAATCTAACACTCACCCCATTAAACCCCTCAATCTAACACTCATTCCATTAAACCCCCTCAATCCCACTCACTCCGTTAAACCCCCTCAATCCCACACTCACCTCATTAAACCCCCTCAATCCCACTCACTCCATTAAACCCCCTCAATCCCTCACTCACCCCATTAAACCCCTCAATCTAACACTCACCCCATTAAACCCCTCAATCTAACACTCACCCCATTAAACCCCTCAATCTAACACTCACTCCATTAAACCCCCTCAATCCCACTCACTCCATTAAACCCCCTCAATCCCACACTCACCTCATTAAACCCCCTCAATCCCACACTCACCCCATTAAACCCCCTCAATCCCACACTCACCCCATTAAACCCCCTCAATCCCACACTCACCCCATTAAACCCCCTCAATCCCACTCACCCCATTAAACCCCCTCAATCACACTCACCTCATTAAACCCCCTCAATCCCACTCACCCCATTAAACCCCCTCAATCACACTCACCCCATTAAACCCCCTCAATCACACTCACCTCATTAAACCCCCTCAATCCCACTCACCCCATTAAACCCCCTCAATCCCACACTCACCCCATTAAACCCCCTCAATCCCACTCACCCCATTAAACCCCCTCAATCACACTCACCTCATTAAACCCCCTCAATCCCACTCACTCCATTAAACCCCCTCAATCCCACACTCACCTCATTAAACCCCCTCAAATCCCACACTTACTCCATTAAACCCCCTCAATCCCACACTCACTCCATTAAACCCCCTCAATCCCTCACTCACCCCATTCAAACCCCTCAATCCCACACTCATCCCATTTAACCCCCTCAATCACTCACCCCATTAAACCCCCTCAATCCCTCACTCACCCCATTAAACCCCTCAATCTAACACTCACCCCATTAAACCCCTCAATCTAACACTCACTCCATTAAACCCCCTCAATCCCACTCACTCCATTAAACCCCCTCAATCTAACACTCACTCCATTAAACCCCCTCAATCCCACTCACTCCATTAAACCCCCTCAATCCCACACTCACTCCATTAAACCCTCTCAATCCCACACTCACTCCATTAAACCCCCTCAATCCCTCACTCACCCCATTCAAACCCCTCAATCCCACACTCACACCATTCAACCCCCTCCATCCCACACTCATCCCATTTAACCCCCTCAATCACTCACCCCATTAAACCCCCTCAATCCCTCACTCACCCCATTAAACCCCTCAATCTAACACTCACCCCATTAAACCCCTCAATCTAACACTCACTCCATTAAACCCCCTCAATCCCACTCACTCCATTAAACCCCCTCAATCCCACACTCACCTCATTAAACCCCCTCAATCCCACACTCACCCCATTAAACCCCCTCAATCCCACACTCACCCCATTAAACCCCCTCAATCCCACACTCACCCCATTAAACCCCCTCAATCCCACTCACCCCATTAAACCCCCTCAATCACACTCACCTCATTAAACCCCCTCAATCCCACCCACCCCATTAAACCCCCTCAATCACACTCACCCCATTAAACCCCCTCAATCCCACACTCACCCCATTAAACCCCCTCAATCCCACTCACCCCATTAAACCCCCTCAATCACACTCACCTCATTAAACCCCCTCAATCCCACTCACCCCATTAAACCCCCTCAATCCCACACTCACCTCATTAAACCCCCTCAATCCCACACTTACTCCATTAAACCCCCTCAATCCCACACTCACTCCATTAAACCCCCTCAATCCCTCACTCACACCATTCAAACCCCTCAATCCCACACTCATCCCATTTAACCCCCTCAATCACTCACCCCATTAAACCCCCTCAATCCCTCACTCACCCCATTAAACCCCTCAATCTAACACTCACCCCATTAAACCCCTCAATCTAACACTCACTCCATTAAACCCCCTCAATCCCACTCACTCCATTAAACCCCCTCAATCCCACACTCACCTCATTAAACCCCCTCAATCCCACACTCACCCCATTAAACCCCCTCAATCCCACTCACCCCATTAAACCCCCTCAATCACACTCACCTCATTAAACCCCCTCAATCACACTCACCTCATTAAACCCCCTCAATCCCACTCACCCCATTAAACCCCCTCAATCCCACACTCACCCCATTAAACCCCCTCAATCCCACTCACCCCATTAAACCCCCTCAATCACACTCACCTCATTAAACCCCCTCAATCCCACTCACCCCATTAAACCCCCTCAATCCCACACTCACCTCATTAAACCCCCTCAATCCCACTCACCCCATTAAACCCCCTCAATCCCACACTCACCTCATTAAACCCCCTCAATCCCACTCACCCCATTAAACCCCCTCAATCACACTCACCCCATTAAACCCCCTCAATCCCACACTCACCCGATTAAACCCCCTCAATCCCACACTCACCCGATTAAACCCCCTCAATCCCACTCACCCCATTAAACCCCCTCAATCACACTCACCTCATTAAACCCCCTCAATCCCACTCACCCCATTAAACCCCCTCAATCCCACACTCACCCGATTAAACCCCCTCAATCCCACTCACCCCATTAAACCCCCTCAATCTCACACTCACTCCATTAAACCCCCTCAATCCCACACTCACCCGATTAAACCCCCTCAATCCCACTCACCCCATTAAACCCCCTCAATCCCACACTCACCCCATTAAACCCCCTCAATCTCACACTCACTCCATTGAACCCCCTCAATCCCACACTCACTCCATTAAACCCCCTCAATCCCACACTCACCTCATTAAACCCCCTCAATCCCACACTCACCCCATTAAACCCCCTCAATCTCACACTCACTCCATTGAACCCCCTCAATCCCACACTCACCCGATTAAACCCCCTCAATCCCACTCACTCCATTAAACCCCCTCAATCCCGCACTCACTCCATTAAACCCCCTCAATCCCACGCTCACTCCATTAAACCCCCTCAATCCCGCACTCACTCCATTAAACCCCCTCAATCCCACACTCACCCGATTAAACCCCCTCAATCCCACTCACTCCATTAAACCCCCTCAATCCCACACTCACCCGATTAAACCCCCTCAATCCCGCACTCACTCCATTAAACCCCCTCAATCCCACTCACTCCATTAAACCCCCTCAATCCCGCACTCACTCCATTAAACCCCCTCAATCCCACACTCACCCGATTAAACCCCCTCAATCCCACTCACTCCATTAAACCCCCTCAATCCCTAACTCACTCCATTAAACCCCCTCAATCCCACGCTCACTCCATTAAACCCCCTCAATCCCACTCACTCCATTAAACCCCCTCAATCCCTAACTCACTCCATTAAACCCCCTCAATCCCACGCTCACTCCATTAAACCCCCTCAATCCCACACTCACCCGATTAAACCCCCTCAATCCCACTCACTCCATTAAACCCCCTCAATCCCTAACTCACTCCATTAAACCCCCTCAATCCCACACTCACCCGATTAAACCCCCTCAATCCCACTCACTCCATTAAACCCCCTCAATCCCTAACTCACTCCATTAAACCCCCTCAATCCCACTCACTCCATTAAACCCCCTCAATCCCTAACTCACTCCATTAAACCCCCTCAATCCCACGCTCACTCCATTAACCCCCCCCCCCCCCCCCCCTCCCCGGGACAGGACAGGGGTTGGGAAGGTGGTGAAGTTGGGAGTTGCAGTGAGGGAAGAGAGACGGAGACGGGAGAGACAGCGAGAAAGCGAGATGGAAGGAGAGAGGAAGAGAGACAGAATGGGGAGAGAAACACAGAGTTGGGGGGGGGGGTGGTGGAAGAGAGAGAGAGACAGACAGAGAGCGGGGTGGGGGGAGAAGAGAGAGAGAGGGAGCAAAGAGACAGAGTGGGGGAGAGAGACAGACAGAGAGCGGGGGTGGGGTGGGGGAAGAGAGAGAGAGGGAGGCAATGAGACCCTAAATGGGAGAGAGAGAGAGAGACAGAGCGGGGAGAAAGAGAGAGAGAGGGAGAGGTACAAACTTCAGGGAGTAAACTGAGTCTCAGGCTGGAGTCTGAAACTAACCCAAAAACTTCATGGAAACGGCCTGGAAACTCACTGAAAGTGACTCGGTATAACTCAAAGCCAGCACCCAAACATTTTCTTTTTTGGGGGGGGGATGTGAAGGGAGGGGAAAAGAGACCATTTCACACATTTTAACTTTAAAGCTAAAAGCATCATCCTTCCAGGCAGAAAAAAAACCAGGAGGCTGATCTCAACTCACCCATCAGCGCTATCCCTTCCTCCCTTTCTCTCTCCTGCCTCTGGTTGGGGACATTGTCCAACATCCTGTCCTGGAGAGGGTTGGTGAATCGGAGTGACTGCATTCTCTGGCCTCCCTGTGTCTGTGACTCACACCTGTTACAGAATCCCCAGCATGTCTTCTTTATATGGGGAGTCAGGACAGGGACTCCCAACAAGCCAGGACTTGATGTACTGGTGACTCTGTCCCCTCCCCTTTGTCGCACCTTGTGGGTCTAATCCACAATGAGAGACAAACAGTCCTGAGCCAGAGAGAGAGAGAGAGAGAGAATTTCATTCATGAGAAATTAGACACAGTAGTCGAGAGCCACACTGGAGAGGGTTCCTTTAATGTGCTCTGTTACAGAATGAATGTTCCCTCTCTGTTTTAATCATAGGATGGTTCCAGCACAGAAAGAGGCCCTTCAGCCCGTCGCGTCCGTGCTAGCTCTCAACAAGAGCAACTCACCCTCATCCCAATCCCCCACCATTCCCCCACAGCCCTGCAAATTCCCTCTCTTCAGATATTTATCCAATTCCCTGTTGAAGGTCTCGATTGAACCTGCCTCCACCACGCTCTCAGGCCGTGCGTTCTAGATCACTGCGTGAAAGTTTTTCCTCATGTTGCCATTACTTCTTTCACCAATCGCCTTAAATCTGCACCCTCTGGTTCTCGACCCTTCCGCCAATGGGAACAGTTTCTCTCTCTCTACTCTCTCCAGACCCCTCCTGATTCTGAACACCTCGATCAAATCTCCTCTCAACCTTCTCTTCTCCAAGGAGAACAGCCCCAGCTTCTCCAATCTATCCACGTAACTGAAGTCCCTCATCCCTGGAACCATTCTCATGAATCTTTTCTGCAGCCTTACCATCCTTTTGAAAGTGCGGTGCCCAGAATTGGACACAGTACTCCAGTTGCGGTCAAACCAGTGTTTTATGAAGGTTTATTATTACTTCTTTTATTATTTTTCCCAAGATTTATTAACTAGAATGGGGCCAGGAATGAGGGTCTTCAGTTAATGTGGAGAGGCTGGAGTAGCTGGGATTGTTCTGCTTAGAGCAGAGAGGCTAAAGGGGAGATTTAATCGAGGTATTCAAAATGTAACAAAAAGTTTTGAGTGAGTAAATAAGGGAGGGACGGAGGAGAGAGAGAGAGAGATGGAGAGGGAGAGAGAGAGAGAGAGACAGAGGGAGAGAGAGAGACAGGGAGAGAGAGTGAGAGAGAGACAGAGACAGAGAGAAAAGACAGAAAGAAAGACAGGGAGAGAGACACAGAGGGAGAGCGAGAGGGGAGAGAGAGAAAGGGAGAGAGAGAGACAGAAAGAGAGAGAGAAAGACAGGGAGAGAGAGAGACAGAAAGAGAGAGAGAGACAGAGAGAGAGAGAAAGACAG
The DNA here is from genome assembly GCF_036365525.1 of Heterodontus francisci. NCBI lineage: Eukaryota > Metazoa > Chordata > Chondrichthyes > Heterodontiformes > Heterodontidae > Heterodontus > Heterodontus francisci. The sequence continues at coordinate 15,939,264 of NC_090414.1, read as the reverse complement.
GGAGAGAGAGAGAGACTGAGGGAGAGAGAGAGAGGGGGGGAGAGAGAGTGAGATAGAGAGACAGAGAGAGAGTCAGAGAGAGAGACAGAGAGAGACAGAGAAGAGAGACAGAGAGAAAGACGGAGAGAAGCAGAGAGACAGAGACAGAGAGAGACACAGAGACAGAGAGAGACAGGGAGAGAGGCAGAGAGACAGAGACAGGGAGAAAGACAGGGAGAGAGAGAAAGAGACTAGGAGAGAGACAGAGAGAAAGACAGGGAGAGAGACACAGAGACAGAGACAGAGAGAAAGACAGGGAGAGAGAGAGACTAGGAGAGAGACAAAGACAGGGAGAGAGACACAGAGACAGAGAGAGACAGGGAGAGAGGCAGAGAGACAGAGACAGGGAGAAAGACAGGGAGAGAGAGAAAGAGACTAGGAGAGAGACAGAGAGAGACAGAGACAGAGAGAAAGACAGGGAGAGAGACACAGAGACAGAGACAGAGAGAAAGACAGGGAGAGAGAGAGACTAGGAGAGAGACAGAGACAAAGACAGGGAGAGAGACACAGAGACAGAGAGAAAGACAGGGAGAGAGAGAAAGAGACTAGGAGAGAGACAGAGACAGAGAGAAAGACAGGGAGAGAGACACAGAGACAGAGACAGAGAGAAAGACAGGGAGAGAGAGAGACTAGGAGAGAGACAGAGACAAAGACAGGGAGAGAGACACAGAGACAGAGACAGAGAGAAAGACAGGGAGAGAGAGAGACTAGGAGAGAGACAAAGACAGGGAGAGAGACACAGAGACAGAGAGAGACAGGGAGAGAGGCAGAGAGACAGAGACAGGGAGAAAGACAGGGAGAGAGAGAAAGAGACTAGGAGAGAGACAGAGAGAGACAGAGACAGAGAGAAAGACAGGGAGAGAGACAGAGAGACACAGAGACAGAGAGAAAGACAGGGAGAGAGAGAAAGAGACTAGGAGAGAGACAGAGAGAGAGACACACACACAAAGAGAGTGAGAAAGGGAGAGAGTGAAGAGAAACAGTAAGATGTAGCAGAAAGAGAGGTGAAAGTTGGAGTGGGGACAGAGCAGCAATGTGGACAGATGAGGACGGGAATCAAGCTGTGAATGTTTACAGGAACTGATCCTCTCCCCAGTCTGGATCGAGGTGGTATTTTACTCATCTTCCTCCTCCGAATAAAGAAACATCCCAAAGTGCTCTAAAGGGGTCAGTGCAATCCCAGGGCACAGAACAGGAAGATCCCAGCCTGAGAGTCAGCTGATCTGCACAGAGGAGGGGAGGTTGTGGTGGATCAGGTTCTACAATGGGCCTCAGAAGCCCTTGATTAGGGGGTCAAGCTCGGGGTCCCACTTCCGATCACTGTCTGGTGGTTCGCTGTAGGACAGTGTGCGTGTGTGTGTGTGTGTGTGTTTTGTTTGTCATATCATCCCCTCGACATTCCTGCCTCAGCTCATCCGCTGCTGAAACATTTGGTTCCTCCAATATACTCCTGACCTCCAGCTTTGTCTGACTGTGTTTCAGTGAAGGGTCGCAGAAACCTCCTCTAAGCTAACATAAAAACACGTTGTAGCCTCATGTGTCCGACTGTGCAGCACTCCCTCAGTGATGCAATGGGAGCACTGGCCTGGATTATAGTTTGAGTCGAAGAATCCTCAGAGGCAGCCCCATCTCTAACCTTTGGCTCCAAAGCGGGTAGGTGTTAATAACTATCCTTCCCACAAGTAGATATTGCTAGTTAATGACAGCAGGCTGACAGACGCAGCCAGGAGTTCAGACTGTCTGTCCCTAGCTCAGTCTCTGTGCTTGTCTCGCTTGCAAGCCAATTATTTTCACCCCTCAGCTTTCCTTCCTGAAGGTACGCCTTGGCTTTCAGACTTGCTGGAGTGTGGGGTGCGTTGTTACTTTACCCCTTGTGGCAACCCAGTTAGCGTTAGTGGGCTATTCGACTGTGTAGGGCATCGGCCGAGCCCGATCCCCTTTGCAGTGTCAACACACACAGACTTTTCCAGTGGAGGTTATTGGACAAGACTCCCCTCCCCTCCACCCACGGCATTGTCGTTACGAGAAGCCATGAGTCGTCGTAAAGCAACACCCTCCTCCCCCACTACCCGAACCACCCCAGCCAGTTGAGATGTGCAGACTCATGAATGGGATCTGGGGATCATTCTGGCCTGGGTGACATGGCTGTTCATCCTCCGAGGGTTTGGACACAGTAAGTAAAGAGAAACTGCTTCCAGTGGTTGAAGGGTCAATAACCAGAGGGCACAGATTGAAGGCAACAGGCAGAGGAACCAGAGGCGACAGGCGGAGAAACTGGTTAACGCAAAGCATGGTCGGATTTGGAATGCGCTGCCTGATAGGGTGGTTCGGACAGATTCAATAGGAGCCTTCAAAAGGGAATTGGATAAATACTCGATGGAGAAAAGATTGCAGGAATAGCGGGAAAGTGGGGTTACTGTTGGAGAGGGCTGGCGCAGATCTGATGGGCCGAATGGCCTCTTCCTGTGCAGTGCTATTCGATAATAAAACATGCAGTCACGCAGTCCAACAGTCAGCTGAAAGATTAAAGAGGGACTGGATGGAAAGGGGGTGAGAGCTGTTTACGCAGAGGTCGGGTGTCATGGGGGCGAATAAATGTGGACCCAAAGAAGAGGGAATGTAACAATGGGCAGCCTCACTACAATGGGGCGTGAGATAAGACAGACTGGTGGGACTCCTTGATAAGGTGTCTAATCAGTTTAAGTGCAGGGGAAGACTCTTACACAGGATTATCTCAGAAAAAAAAGGAGCGGTTTCCGAAATGGAGCCGTTGCTCAGAAACCCATGTCCCTTGGCGACTGTGGGAGGTGGGCAATCATTCGCCTTGTTCCCCTCACTGCTCTCCCAACTCCCCCCACCCCCCCAAACATTGTAGTTCTCCAGCACCCTCCATAAACTTCAGCTCACCCAAATCTCTGGTGCCTGTATCTTAACTCACGCCAGGTCCCGTTCACCCACCACCCCACTGTGCTCGCTGACCTACATTGGGCTCCCAGTCCAGCCGATGCCTCGGATTTAAAAATTTTCATCTTCGGTTTTTCAAATCTCTCCAAGGCCTCACCCCCCTTCCCTATCTCTGTAACCTCCTCCAAACCGACAAGCCTCCGAAACAAAAGGAAACCGGAGATGCACACAGGCCAGAGTTGGATGAACGCAAAGATCTGGGAGGTCTGCAGGAGGTTACAGAGATAGGAAGGGGCGAGGCCACAGAGAGATTTGAAAACAAAGATGAGAATTTTTAAATCGAGTTGTCGGACTGGGAGCCAATGTAGGTCAGCGAGCACCCGGGGTGTTGGGTGAACGGGACTTGGTGCAAGTTAGGAGACGGGCAGGAGAGTTTTGGATGACCTCAAGTTTAGGGAGGGTAGAATGTGGGAGACTGACCAGCAGTGCGTTGGAATAGTCAAGTCTAGAGGTAACAAAGGCATGTTAGCTTGAGCTGACTAAGGGTAAAAAGGACCAACGTGAACAGACACGTTTTGACATTATTTTACCCTCAGATTTCTTAGCTTTGAAAAGTCAACGGCACACAGCATAAATCAGAAAGTGGAGACACCAGACTCAAGTCCCAGTGTAAACAAGTCTCAAAAATACAAGGAGGTGTGAATGGGCCTTTGAAACACAAGTCTGAAGAGAACAATGTGATCTCCAGCACAAAACCAACAGAGGAATAAAGCCCAATGCAGATGCAAATGTGGACATCCTCAGCGGCTAATCTGCTGTTAATTGTATCAGTTAATGATTAGAGATGCACAATCTGGTCTGTATTACTGCAAATAAATGGTAAGAAGTATCTGACTCATTCTTTTTTCGGCCTCTATTGCTGTTCATCAATGATGGATTTTCAGTTGTGCCCAAGGCAGACCCGAGTTGGCCATTCCACAGTAGCATGTCCCTCTGAAAACTCTGCTGCCCGTGTCCTAACTCGCACCAAGTCCCACTGACCCATTACACCTGCTGCGTTCGCTGACCTACATTGACTCCCAGTCCTGCTACGCCTTGATTATAACAGTCGCATCCTTGTTTTCAAATCCCTCCATGGCCTCGTCCCTCCCTTTCTCTGTAATCTCCTCCAGCCTCACAACCCTCCGAGATCTCTGCGCTCCTAATCCTGGCCTGCGTACCCCCGATTTTAATCACTCCACCATTGGCAGCCGTGCCTTCAGCTGCCTGGGCCCTAGGCTCTGGAATTCTCTCCATAAATCCCTCTCTCCTCCTTTAAGATGCTTCTTAAAACCAACCTCTTTGGCCAAACTTTTGGTCACCTGTCCTAATATCTCATCTGACTCAGTGATGAATTTTGTTTGATTACATTCCTGCGAAGCACCTGGAGACATTTTACTATGTTTAAGGTTGTTGTGTAAGGTTAGCAGTTGGCGTGTGACAATCAGTATCAGTGCCCCAGAAGAGCAAAAGAAATCAACCAAGGTTCCTGCCACTGGACAGTAATCTTTGCTTGAAATTGCCCTCAATTCTGACCTCATCTAACAGTCACACAGTAGGGGTAAAGCCATGGCTCAGTGGGCGCTGCACTTTCTACTCGTCTCGGAGTCAGAAGGGCGTGGATTCAAGACCCACCCCAGAAACGTAAACCCATAATCCAGGTTGACACTCCCAGTGCGAGAGGTGCCGTCTTTCGGATGATGTTAAAACGAGGGCCCCGTCCGCACTCGCTGGTCGATGTGCACAAACCTACAGCCACAACCGGAAGAGCAGCAGTGGAGTCCCCTACCCCAGAAAAGTATCCCTTAACCAACATCACTAAAACAGATGAACCGGTCACAGCTGTTTGTTGTGCTCAAATCTGCTGCCGCATTTTCACAACGGCACTGCAAAAAGTACTTCGCTGGCTGTAGAGCACTTTGAGACTTCCTGGATTCTTACTCTCTAACGGGCTCGGAGCCCCGGATGCTTTATCCATACCCGAAACCACTGAGCCCTATTTCAGTATCCCAGCCATCATCCTGGCTGCAATCAGCTAACTCAGCACAAAATGGGGCTTGAGCCTGGGCCCACCCTGCTCAGTTTGGCTTGACTATTCCCGTGACCAACTCAGAGCCCCAGAGGAGCCTTTGCCAAGCTAACCAACCGTGGAAGGCACGACAAATAAACCTGATACCGTCCTCAACTGCATTTCAACCTGCATTAATGGGATGAGAGTAGGGTCTTCCCTGTCTATTGACACCCTCAACAAACTGTAGTCATCCAATTGCCAACGCCGCTGAGAAATGCTAACAATACAGAACAGGGTTGGACAATGCAATTTAACCCTCAAAAGGTTAATAACTGCAGTTGTGTGATTGAGACACCGCCATTTCTCTCACCAGTCTCCCTTAATAACTGAGTTTAAGAAAACGTTTTAATGCTTGGCAGGGTAGGGGAGATGAGACCATTATTGCTATTACAGAGACTTGGTTGAGGGAAGGACAGGATTGGCAGCTAAATGTTCCAGGATTTAGAAGCTTCAGGCGGGATAGAGGGGGATGTAAAAGGGGTGGGGGAGTTGCATTACTGGTTAAGGAGAATACCACAGCTGTACTGCAGGAGGACACCTCGGCGGGTTCGTGCAGTGAGGCAATATGGGTGGAGCTCAGGAATAGGAAGGGAGCAGTCACGATGTTGGGGGTTTTCTACAGGCCTCCCAACAGCCAGCGGGAGGTAGAGGAGCAGATATGTATACAGCTTTTGGAAAGATGTAAAGGTAACAGGGTTGTAGTGGTGGGTGATTTTAACTTCCCCTATATTGACTGGGACTCACTTGCTGCTTGGGGCTTGGATGGGGCAGAATTTGTACGGAGCATCCCGTAGGGCTTCTTGAAACAATATGGAGATAGTCCAACTAGGGATGGGGCCATACTGGACCAGGTATTGGGGAATGAGCCCGGCCAGGTGGTCGAAGTTTCAGTAGGGGAGCATTTCGGGAGCAGTGACCATAATTTCGTAAGTTTTAAGGTACTTGTGAATAAGGATAAGAGTAGTCCTCGGATGAAGCTGCTATATTGGGGGAAGGCTAATTTTAACAATATTAGGCAGGAACTGAAGAATTTAGATTGGGGGCGGCTGTTTTGAGGGTAAATCAACATCTGACATGTGGGAGTCTTTCAAACGTCAGTTGATTAGAATCCAGGACCAGCATGTTCCTGTGTGGAAGAAGGATAAGTTTGGCAAGTTTCAGGAACCTTGGATAACGCGGGATATTGTGAGCCTAGTCAAAAAGAAAAAGGAAGCATTCGTAAGGGCTGAAAGGCTAGGAACAGATGAATCCCTTGAGGAATATAAAGACAGTAGGAAGGAACGTAAGCAAGGAGTCAGGAGGGCTAAAAGGAGTCATGAAAAGTCATTGGCAAAAAGGATTAAGAAAAATCCCAAGGCTTTTTATATGTATATAAAGAGCAAGAGGGTAACTAGGGAAAGGGTTGACGCACTCAAGGACAGAGAAGGGAATCTATGTGTGGAGCCAGAGGAAATGGGTGAGTACTTTGCATCAGTATTCACCAAAGAGAAGGACTTGGTGAATGATGAGCCTAGGGAAGGGAGTGTAGATAGTCTCAGTCATCTCATTATCAAAAAGGAGGTGGTGTTGGGTGTCTTGCAAAGCATTAAGATAGATAAGTCCCCAGGGCCTGATGGGATCTACCCCAGAATACTGAGGGAGGCAAGGGAAGAAATTGCTGGGGCCTTGACAGAAATCTTTGCATCCTCATTGGTTACAGGTGAGGTCCCAGAGGACTGGAGAATAGCCAATGTTGTACCTTTGTTTAAGAAGGGTAGCAAGGATAATCCAAAAAATTATAGGCCAGTGAGCCTTACGTCAGTGGTAGGGAAATTATTAGAGAGGATTCTTCTGGACAGGATTTACTACCATTTGGAAACAAACAAACTTATTAGCGAGAGGCAGCATGGTTTTGTGAAGGGGAGGTCGTGTCTCACTCATTTGATTGAGTTTTTTGAGGAAGTGACGAAGATGATTGATGAAGGAAGGGCAGTGGATGTTATCTATATGGACTTCAGTAAAGCCTTTGACAAGGTCCCTCTTGGCAGACTGGTACAAAAGGTGAAGTCACACGGGATCAGAGGTGAGCTGGCAAGATGGATACAAAACAGGCTCTGTCATAGAAGACAGAGGGTAGCAGTGGAAGGGTGCTTTTCTGAATGGAGGGATGTGACTAGTGGTGTTCCACAGGGATCAGTGCTGGGACCTTTGCTGTTTGTAGTATATACAAATGATTTGGAGGACAATGTAGCTGGTCTGATTAGTAAATTTGCGGACGACACAAAGGTTGGTGGAGTTGCGGATAGTGATGAGGATTGTCAGAGGATACAGCAGGATATAGATCGGTTGGAGACTTGGGCGGAGAAATGGCAGATGGAGTTTAATCCGGACAAATGTGAGGTAATGCCTTTTGGAAGGTCTAATGCAGGTGGGAAGTATACAGTAAATGGCAGATCCCATAGGAGTATTGACAGGCAGAGAGATCTGGGCGTACAGGTCCACAGGTCACTGAAAGTGGCAACGCAGGTGGATAAGGTAGTCAAGAAGGCATATGGCATGCTTGCCTTCATCGGTCGGGGCATAGAGTATAAAAATTGGCAAGTCATGTTGCAGCTGTACAGAACCTTAGTTAGGCCACACTTAGAATATTGCGTGCAATTCTGGTCGCCACACTACCAGAAGGACGTGGAGGCTTTGGAGAGGGTACAGAAGAGGTTTATCAGGATGTTGCTTGGTCTGGAGGGCATTAGCTATGAGGAGAGGTTGGATAAACTCGGATTGTTTTCACTGGAATGTCGGAGGTGGAGGGGTGACATGATAGAGGTTTACAAAGTTATGAACGGCATGGACAGAGTGGATAGTCAGAAGCTTTTTCCCAGGGTGGAAGAGTCAGTTACTGGGGGACATAGGTTTAAGGTGAGAGGGGCAAAATTTAGAAGGGATGTGCGAGGCAAGTTCTTTACACAGAGGGTGGTGAGTGCCTGGAACTTGCTGCCGGGGCAGGTAGTGGAAGCAGGTACGATAGCGACGTTTAAGAGGCATCTTGACAAATACATGAATAGGATGGGAATAGAGGAATACGGTTCCCGGACGTGCAGAAGGTTTTAGTTTAGGCAGGCATCAAGATCGGCGCAGGCTTGGAGGGCCGAATGGCCTGTTCCTGTGCTGTACTGTTCTTTGTTCTTTATTATATTTAAAAGACAGGTAGATGTTAATGTGAATGTTAGGGAACTAGAGAGATGTGCTAGTTAGAAGGTTAAAACTAGAGGGGTGGCCTTTGAAGGGAGAGCTAGGACCTGAGATCTGACTGGCCATTTCATTTAGGTCTCTTAGAACCATCACTAGTACTTTCAGCGCATCATGTGGCAAGAGTTCAAACACAGCTCCCATAGTAAACAAAAAGCTCAATCGGACTGTACTATAACCATGTTACACAGCCAAGAGAGCTTGATAGGATCATGCTGTACCCAACTTAATACACAGCCAAGACAGCTCCATCAGACCATGCAGTGGCCATCGTGCCATCCAGCTCCCATGTCCCAGGTGTCTGCTGATATTAACGCTGCCGTAAGGGTGGTCATAACCCCCAAAAACACCAGAAAGATCTTCTGATCTTGTACAAAAATAAATCCAGTCTTAAGTAATGTCAGAAAAAAAACTTTTATTTACAAACTAATCACCCTTAATATTTGCTTTCCAAAGTCAGGAGAAAATTACAATGTAGTAAAAGGTAGTTTTACAGTATGTGGTCATGGAGAGCTGGTCATTGATGGAACAAGAGCCAAGTTTCAAAATACTACATCCAATAACCATCGAGCTTTTAACATTTCACATCAAGATGCCCAAACACAAACATGAATTCTCAAATAAAAATAAGGACACACACTGGACTGTTACATTAAAGACTGCATTTTCAGTCAATTAAAAAGGGGTGTGCGAAATTTCAGCAAAACTCACGCAGTGGTCTGAAACTGGGGAAGTGTCTGACACACTGTGGGAACAGCAGCAAACTGAAGATGGAAGGTGAACAGCAGGAAGCTCACAACAGGATATCACAGAACATTGGCGGCATGCTCAGGAGGATGTTATGGGAGGCACAGCTGAGTTTTGTTAAGAATCACTACTCAAGCAACTCTCAAATTCCCATGCCAACCATGACCTCGATGGAGAGACAACTTCAAAAGTGATTCGGGAAGATCAGCAAATGATTTTAAAAGAAGTCCGCAATGGGGGAATGAAGGGTCCAACTGCAAAGTTCCACCAATAGTTGATAATTACACACACCACTCAATCTTCATCTTCAATTCACTGGAAACGAGTTAAGGATCCAACTGAATCAGCACAGTGTGGAAGTTGATGAACCCGGTCACGTCCTGTGATCTTTTAAACAGTAACCTGTACGAGGCTATTCCTATGCCTACAGCTGTAGGAGACGGTAAACATTTTCTATTTTTCATGCTCCCACAGAGATGTAACTCCAATCTCTGCTTCCAGTAACTGTCACCTTCCATCATAAAGAAAATGCATTCAATGAACCTTTTAACTTTCTTTTTGGGGGGGGGGGGGTGCATGGAGGAAAGCATACATCGCGCAAATGAGAAAACCACAAAACTGAGGAGTCAAAATATGAGCAAAACCCAACAGTACTACAAGACTCTGGCAGCAACCTTCCTCTCCTCCACAGATCAATTGTCAGCGGGTGGTTTTCAAGCTATTCCAGAGTGTTTTGGTGAAAGACTCTGGTAATTAATTAAATGACATACCAGGAAGAACTGAAGTATGAAAACAAACCAGGGATGATGCAGTAGTACAAAGCATAAGAGCACCAGCATATAGTGAAATAGGGCAGGTTGAAGCCACCCTCCATTCAGCTCCCCATGTGAGCCAGGTCACATTGCGAGACACCAAGCAGAGACTGTGGCATCTCCCAGAGTGACTAAGGGATGGAGGTGGTAATCCATGGTTGGATCAGTCCCCGGCAACCTCTAGCAGTTCATGCCTCAGCATGGCACAGATAGCAGCCTGCTGCTGCCCTCTAAACTGCAAGGTGTCAAGGCCAGGCAGGGAAAGAAAAAAAAAATAGAAATATGTGGGAAACCTAATCCCAATATAACTCCTGCCCACCACTCCATGGGAAAGATAATAAATCACACAACAGTCCAATGTATGTCGCCTACACAGTACACAATAACAGGCACCATCCATTCCATTCTGCTGGCTAACAGGCACCAAAAGTGGTGTTTTTCTTTGATTCTCTCTTCCCCCAACCCCTGCTGCAATTTTTAAAGTTACTTCTATTTGAAGTCACTCCGTGCAGTGTACACCTCCCTGATCAAAGCAATAGCAAGAAGCCTGCTCCCAGACATCTGCCAATCTCGCTCTGTATCCAGATGAGGTAGGGGAAGGGGGAGAGGGGAAGGGGGAGGCACTAGGATTTCCTTTCACAGCTCCGGGTTAGACCTCCGCTTGCCACATCCCCAATGGAAATTGCAAAGATGGTGCATGGCGGAATCGCAGGCCCCAACACACCCGAGAAAGGACACCAGTCCACTGGTGACATGCCATCGAAAGTCTGCCGACGAGGGTGGAGACACACTGGCTGAAGTGAGTCTAGCGTGGAGCCTGATGTAGAAGAAATATTCACACAGTAAACGTGTATTGCACTACTTTATCAGGTGAACAAAAAGAGGGACTGCTTTGAGAATATAGTGTCACTTCCTGTTGCATTGGGCTTGCATTTCAGGGTATATGGATACAAGATCTCTCGGTTTGAGCACTCTGGCCTCGACCAAGAAAAATTCCAACTTCCAAACCATTTCCGAGACTTTCAATCATCTCTGGAGGTAACGGTAGGTAATAAATTACAAATGGTGAATGCTACATCTGAACAAGATTTTCTGCAAGATGACTGTGTTGCTTCCTAGCTTTCTTACCCTTTTTGAGGCACAAGTACTGAATCTAGCAGTTGAGGTTAACGCCATCCTTCAACCACTGAAGAACATTCACAGTAGAAACCTTCTGCAGAGGAGTTAAGAAATAAAGTTGCAGGCTACTTCTCTCACTCAACAAACAGTTACGACATGAGGAGAACGCACTGCCTATGAGCCGATGTGTGATAGATGGCATGAACCCACGGACAATAGATTTTTAAAAAAATACAAGAAGCCTTCTGTTCTTCACAATGATGAGAGCAGAAAGGAAGCAGGAATCACTCAGGTGACTCAGCAGTCTGAGGGCAAATATCTACATGGCAAAGGGAGGAGGGGTGGCTAGGCAAATGGCAAATGTTTGAATATGGGCTTTTTCTCGCCTGCTAATTGTCAAAATAATATGATAACCATTTAACCAACAGGAGGGAATGCACATAATATCCACAATCAACACAGTCAATGGTTTGTCATTCTCAAAGTATGTTCCAAGCTGGAAATGTTGTGGTCCAA